>NC_086351.1:11444482-11689482 GCF_036324505.1 Eleginops maclovinus | reverse complement strand
TATAAAAGGATTAAAAATAATCATCAGATGCAACCATATATAAGCTATGTAAACCACATGAATACTTCCAAAACACTAAATTAATCAGCAAACAGTTACAGATCAAAACCATGGGAAGATCATGTGGGAAAAGTAAGAAAGGAGATACGTACCTTAGACACAACCACATGCCCAAAGCCGTTGCTGTCGGTCTCCACACTGAAAACGCCCTCATCATCTCCAGCAGTGATCTGGAACTCGATGAGCGAGCTGCCGCTGTCGGGGTCATCAGCGTCGGTCGCTTTGATGGACAGCACGGTGTGTCCCACAGGAATGTCCTCAGACAGAGACTGAGTTCCATACTGCACACAGACACATAAATAAAATCAGCCAAACATTGTGAGTAAATAGCAACGGGAAGTGGCTAATATACTTACATCGGTCTTTTCAAACTGAGGCGTCTCGTTGTTGATGTCAATGACCTTGATGACGACCTTACATTCTGTGCTGTAAGCTGTGAGAAGAAAACATTTTTTATTTCAACTTTATTGATTAGTAAACTACCAACAACAATAACTAAAGTGCCAGGGAATTAAGTTGTGGCAGAACATTTATTTTAGGAAATAAACTTGGTAAAAGGATTGTGCAAGAAGTTTTTCACATTTCATAAAAACTCATTTATATAGAATTAAATAAAATAATCAGGGTTTTTGTTGCTTTTGAATTTTTTTACTTGACTAAAGAATTTAAAAAGGTTTATATCTATTGAAAATAAAAAACGGTGGTCTTAATTTTACATTATATTTGGAATTAGCAAAAAAGTGTTTTATTACAACCATTTGACACTTTTTTTTGTGTGTGACATCACACAGTTTGTGAGTTACCTGGATCGCTGACTTTGACGTTGAGGTAATACACATTGTTGTTTTTGCGCTGCAGAGGACGCAATGCCTGGATTGTTCCGGAAGCAGCGTCGATCGAGAACGCATTGGTTGAGGTGGTTGGATTCTCGGACAGGATGGTGTAAGTGAGGTAAGAGTTTAATGTGCCGACTTGATCGTCATCGTGCACCAACAGCAGTCCAATCAGGCTGCCTGGAACCACAGGAAACAGAATTAAAAAATACACAGTTCAAGTGGGCTCCTAGGACTGTTGGAGTCAAAGTAAACCCGACTGTAGATGACTGCAACGTGGAACCAGTAGTGAGTAAACACATGAGAGGAGCTGCAAAAATATCGATGATAACAAAATTATATCATTAAGAATAAGATATGTTTAGCCTACATGACAGGATATAAAAAACTATGCTTTTTCTTTTTGTTTACATTTAGATATTCTTACACAGCACTGCATCTATAGGACTAAAACTTCATTCCTAACGTTGAAACACATACACACATTATGTTATCATCATATACACACACACACACACACACACACACACACACACACACACACCATACCTTCAGGCTCGTCCTCCTGCACCTCAAACTCAGTCTCCATATTTCCACAGATGGGTGCGTTGTCATTTACATCCTCCACCAACACTTGAATCTCCATGGGTGGATCCACGTGTTTGTCAT
This sequence comes from Eleginops maclovinus, assembly GCF_036324505.1. Taxonomy (NCBI): domain Eukaryota; kingdom Metazoa; phylum Chordata; class Actinopteri; order Perciformes; family Eleginopidae; genus Eleginops; species Eleginops maclovinus. The sequence continues at coordinate 11,687,920 of NC_086351.1, read as the reverse complement.
TCTCATCCACTGCGAACACCACCAGGATGTACTGAAACACAAGTTCAACAATCATCCCTAGATTGTGAGATGTTATTTTTATAGGGGATAAACTACATTATGTATTTAAACTAAGCTTTTATTGTGTACCATGTCCTTGTCTTCTCTATCCAGCTCCTCTGTCAGGTGTATTTCTCCATCTTCTGTGATCTGGAAGGGGAATTTCAGCTCTCGCTCCTTCTGCATTAACTTGTAGCTGGCATTGGGCTCATTAGACTGGACCTGGATCCAGAAAGGGAGGAAAGAGGAAGGGAAGGTTAGATACTGGATATAGAGTGGATATGACATGATTGCAAGTCTGCAGTGTTAGAATCCCTCCACACCTTTGCGATGAGCTTAGGGTAAGACTCCTTCAAGTTCTCTTTAACAGTTATCGGGCCAGGATTGACCCACAGGTTTTGCTCCACGACAATGTGCACAATGGCATTTCCACTCAGCGCCGTCTCCGACACTCCTCCCAGGTCCTTCACGCGCACTGACAGGGTGAAGTCTGGGTCTTCCAGGGGGTCCACATTCCTCCTCCTCATTTCTGACACCACAGAGGAAGACGAAAGTTTTAATTAGAGCCGTACGGGAAACAAAGACAACATCTTTGGAGGGTTAAACATTACAAAGTTATTTGAGTAGATCTTTTATTTCAGAAACATGAGTCACATTCTTCTCCCCGTCTGAACTCATCCCCTCAACACCAGATATATCACACCAGCAGCACCAACAGCTGACAGGCGTCTCTTCCTCTGTGGGTCTGTGTTTATCTACATTTACACCACCTGTTAATTTCACATGTTTTGAATTGGCTGAACTTTTAAAGATATTGTACAACATCTACTACACTATATATATTGCAATATTGTACTTTTTACTCCATTACTTTTATAAATATTTTAGTAAGTAGCTTCTTTGCAGGTTTAGATTAAAACTGTATTGATCCCTTGATGAAAACTGCAAGCTGCCCAGCAGTGTATAATATTGTAAAAGTATTCAAGATCTTTACCAGCAGCAACATATTGGTAATTTACATTTTAATGCATCAAATTATTATTCTAAATTTAAAAAATCACATGCATTTACTGAAATGGCCCCTTCTAAATAATGCATGTTCTTACTTTTTGGGTAATTTGAGTACATTTGATGCTGATATGTTCTCTAAACTCTTAATGCAGTTCATTTTCTTTCAACAGAATATTTTTGCACTGTGATATTGTTTAGGTTAGTTCAAGTAAAATATCTAAGCTCTTCTTCAACAGCTGAGTATGTGTACGCACTGCGGATGAGTAGTTCTCAATTTAGTATTTTATTATTTTATTATTATTTATGTTTCTGGATACAAACCTGCTTTCTCCACACAGGTGAAGAAGGGGTTTTCCTCATAGGGGATATTCTGCACTGGACAGTAGTCGTCAAATTTCGTCCTCAGAGCGTCAATGCTGCGATCTTCTCCTCTGCCATAGTGGATGCCTTCTCTAGCCTTAAGCATCTTTTGCCCTGTTAAGGCAAACACACAGATTAAATACTGTTCTGTAAAATGCCAAACAGCTCACAGATGTAAATAAGCATCTTCAAACTCATACTTATTTACAAACTCAAAGTAATCGGTGATCAACATCACGCGACGCGTTTAGCCAATCTGCCTCCGATCAGCATTAATCCCGTATCACAAAATGAGCTGTGTAATCTGGATTTACAGTGGCACTTTACTGCCAGATTACAGGCAGAGATGGACAGATTAAAGACTTTCCCACGGAGGGTGCACCTAGTTCTGTGTTCCCAGATGTCTGTGTGTTCATGTCTCTGTGTCAATGTGTGTGTGTTATAACCTGCTTCTGTTGTGGAGATCTCTCCGGTGTTTGGGTCGACCTGGAACAGAGGGACCTGGTGGTTGTTGGGGATCTGGCTGAACAGGCTGTAGCTCAGGTGAGCGTTTGGAGTCTGTGGGTCATCCCGATCAAATGCAAATACTCGTGCAAAGGGAGTACCTGAAACCACATAGATCTGATTTGATAAAAACTGAAGTCTTACCACAATGAAATAATCTCTGAGTATTTCATACTGGAGAAATAAAATGATGTCAGGCAACATATAGGAATAAGGCTTAACCCTCACGCATGCCAGTAATCCTGCTTTCTAATGCTTCTAGATGTCTATAAACTGCACACTGTTTTTTATGCCATACACATTTAAAAGTACACCAGTTTGAGACACCTTCATGTAAATTCCTTAAAGTCTTATAATTGCAAAGTAATACAGCTGTAATGAGCGACATTTTTTCCTGTCGATGCATCCTGAAGAGCAGCTACATCAAATAACCTTCTAATTTCATAATATATATTAGAAATGCATTCCTATTGTGTATACGCTTGGTGTCACTCTTGAAAAACGTAACAGTTAACACCTGTTTTCCTGTTATTCTCTGAGGGTATAAGTTTGAAATGCAATGCTCTTTCAATGCAAATGAGATACACACCTTAAGAACATTCACTTAGCGATCTCAAGAAGAAATTTCTCGCTAAAAGACACTCAAGCAGTTTTCACAAATACTTGGAAATTCTCCAGTTTAATACGCACCTGTTGGATTGTTTTCTCTGACCACAGCTGTGTAGGTGCTCTGGTTGAAGTAAGGAGCATTGTTGTTGACATCTAACACATTAATCGTCACAAAAACTGGGCCATCCACAACTTCATCATCTTCCAGTGCCTCCACCTGGATAAAACCACACACACACATACAAACACAAGTAAATATAAATACAGTACATACTTTATTGCTACTAAAAGTGTGCTTTGTATTTGCAAAAAGAGAGAGGACCAAGTTACCATGAGCACGTAATGATCATCTCGGGACCAGTCCAAAGGCTTCTCCAGGTACAGCCACCCGTCCTTTGAAATCCTAATGTCTTCCTTACCTTCTCCACTCAGCCTGAAATTATTTACACCTGGAAGGATCACCTGAAACTATGAAGGGAAAGATGGTCACTTAACCTTACCAGTTGTTTAGAATCACATTTACTGCAGGTTGGACACACACGTCTTTCAGGTAAATATCACTATTATTGGAAAACAACTTGAATAAGGTAACCATGCATAAAATATAAAAACATAGCGACATTGTGTAAGTCTGCTCTTTGTTAAATCAGAGTAACTGTATTTTAAAAAAAAAGAGAGGTCCCATTTTCACCTCTCTATCATAATTGCAAGCCAGGCCGCTTTTTCAAATCCAAATCAAATCAAATGTGATTTAAACACAAAATAGAAATGAACTTCGATCAACCTATTGATAGTGATAGTTATCAAAATAACATACTAAGGTGTTCAATCTCTACCTGGGAGTCAAAGAATTATCAAAAAATGTTAATCCCAATGCCAATTGCTCTTGGAAAGCTAACATTCACACACATTCATTCACCGTTGGCCATGCCATCGGGAGCGACTTGGGGTTAATTATCTTGCCCAAAGACACATCGACGATGTAGACTGCACAGGCTGGGATCAAACCCACAACCTTCTGGTAGAAAGACGACCACTCTCCCTCGCAGCCACAGTTGCCCAGAATTGTACTTATGTGCAATGTTTGAGTAATTTCAGTTATGAATGTTATACCTGATGCATGGCATATGGCACTGGTGTCCCTTCTGCCACATCCAGCTCTGTGTTTTGAAACGGTCCCTTCTTTTCCTCCAGATCCTTCCCGAAGGCCTATCAGAACAGAGAGACAGAGTTCAAAGGTCACTGAATACCTTACAGGCTGAGGTCAAACTGAATCTCTCACACTCACGCACACATTAGTACTTTCAACTCCGTACTGTAGCTGAATGTAGTCAGGCATTGAGCTCATGTTTTACAGCCAGGTTATTTATTGAACCAAAAGTACAAGTGGGGAACTCTTATATTTCAGTGCAGGGCAGAGCAAAGTCTACAAGCAAAAGACTAATGCTCAGTTGAGTAATATTCACACTTTCTTTTATGTGTTTTAAATAAGTTACCAAAGGCTTTCTTGCACATATGTCTTTAACCTGGTTATTAATATATTCTTAGTACAGGAATGTAAAGCCTATACTTCCTGCACCTATAAATTGTTCATGCATTAATCCATTATCCTTTTAAGAGGGTCCTGTGTTTGTGCATTTACTATGAATATAAATGAAAGGATAGGAACAACAGTTGGCGGTGTATGTACTCACAATGCTCAACAGGAGTGGGAGCAACAACAGATGCATCACGGGTGTCATGATCACAGCCTGGGAAGGAAGAGGAATAGGAGGAGATAGTGGGGATAGGTGATATAAAAAATGGTGAGGGAGAAAGAAAGAGTTTGAGGAGACATAAGATTTAAAATAAGCACTTGAAAATAATAAAATGGCATTTTATTATTATTTTATCTGCTGCTAAATTTTTATTTATCTTCTGCTTGTGGGAATGATGGAAAATGGTGTCCATCTAGAAACAATTAACCCCAGTGTGCCTCAGTACACATTTTTCTCTGTTCAGCAACATGAGTTATTGATTCATAAAGAAAAGGAAAATGTGTCCTTGGGTATCTACACATGTACATGCTATCTCCTTGTGTAGCTCCACCGACACATCCAGCTCAACCACCCACCTGAGCGCACCGAAGAAACTGAAAGTCAAAGCTCACATGCGCCGCCAGACTTTAAAAAAAAAAAAAAAATCACACAGGGTGTCAACATCACAAAGGTACGCAAAGGTCAATATGGAAACGTCAATGAGTTTACAGCTATCTCAGACTTTATAATAACATAACAACCTCCATAATGTGTTTGGATAGGGTTCTGTGGTTTAATTTTATACAAATTGATTGATAGCAAACACTGTCTCTCTGACATCCAAAATGTACATGTGGATAAGGTGTTATACACTTTGACTCTGCCCAGCGACAGTCTGTCTCAAACACGTTACGGATAACAGCAGAATAAATGTGCAATATTGTATGAGGTAACATCACAATGACTAAGCTTTGGACAATCACAGTATTCATTCATGTTGAACAACATTAGAAATTAAGAAATGTAGACTCGTAAAATCCAGCGGAGAGAGGAGGCTAAAGTCTGCCTCCACAGAAAAGTGAAGGTGACATTGAGTCGCTGCTAATGACCTTATTGTAGCACAGCACGCTTTTAATGTCACCGCCCTGGTACAGTCCTTAGTAAAAGAACACATGGTAACTTTAGTTCACTTTCGCATGAGTGGAACTTTAATTAAGATTTTGTCTCCAGGTGATCACTACCTCTTCTGACGGGAATATTCAAACCAATGCTGGCACTACCAATGAACATAAATCCCTTATGATTTTAGCACGACTTCCTGTTAGGAGAACACTGCAAATGGATAAATGTACTGTATTTGTCCAAACAAGGATTGATGTACGTATGGTGGAATAATTTGAGTGTTGCGGGCCCTTTCCTCCTCCTTTCTGCAAATTGGCTAAATGACCTTTGTCAGTGTGCATTTCAGCTGTTCAAACATCAAATCTAATGTCCACTACAGGTAATATCCCCTCAAAGCCAGGCACTGGAGACAAACCAGGAAGCCACCAGAGAGGAAGGACAGGTCGAATGTCAGATTTGCCAACGCCTGACGCCCAGGCCCTGCCAAAGTCAACTGAAGATCACAGCATTTCCGACTCAAACTGAAAGCACTGGACACATAAAACACATCCAGTCAACCCCAACGGAGGCAGATCAGTTTCTTTCCAATTGTCTCATCAAAATCGACTCCAAATACTCAACATTTTCAAAGCTAGGAGACACAGAGTGAGCAGACTTACCTCTCCGAAGCGATCTAGCGAGTCACTCCCCAGATCTCAGAATGATCTTAGAGCCCCATCCTGTTTGGTCAAACGTTAACCAAGTGCTAACCAGCTATGTTTTATTGGATCTAATGATTGTCTAATCACCCTGCCCTCATGTGGAGCTGGCCAATGGGAGAGATCTGACAAGGGAGAAGGGGACAGGAAGAACAGAACAATGATTCAGACAGTACAGTAAAAGACAAACATACTATCACTTAATATTAGACAGTCATTTACATAAATACTCACCTGTCAGATTGTTTGTGGATTATAGAAGCAAACAAACCAGTAGAAGGATTTTTACAAAAGTATTTTTTAGACGACGTGTGCGTGGATTGAGTAGAACAAAACTTTACAAAATGGGTATAACAACGGGGGGTAGTAAGTAGAAATCTGCTATTCAGCGTTTACGTTTCAATTTCCCCTCAGACTTTGACCTATGCACCTCTGCACTGTTTCCTGTCAGATTTTCCATTAGTAGCAGTGCCAGATAAGGAGCTGTGTGTGTGTGAGACAATAGGACTAACAGATTACACTCACAATCCATTGCATCATAAGAATGCAAACTTATTGGGTCATCTGGTGTGATTCAGCAGGTCAAGACACAGACTATAAAATTGTTCAATGGCGGGTGAGAATCCTCCCTAAATTGTTCCACCTCTAGAAAGTTTATAACACATTGAACAATCAGAGATGAGTGCAGCTGTGTTGCTGGACTAACAGCAATGTGGTACCTCTCTGTATTGAGGTGAATTTGCAGCACACTTCAAGTGAAGTAGCCTTTTCAAGGACTTTGTTACTTTCACAGAAAAAGCTGTCTGAGCAAGACATGTGTTATCTGACAGTAGCTACATCAAGCTGCGGCAGCTCTGTAATCTCTTGTTGTATTTGCTTTAAGGCTGAGGAGGTCAATTTAACTCAAGCTTTAATAATAAAAAAAACAATAATACGGTGTGCAGAAATCTAGTTTTAACTTAAAATGTGGTAACAATGGTACTTTATAAGTGTTTTGTCTAATATATTTTTGCCTTCACATTCCTGACCCATCCTCACATTAAACCAGAATTATTTTCAAAGACACCCAGATGCTGCACATGCTATCATCATGGGCTAAAAGCTGCGGGCTAGACAAGCTGCGGAAAGCTGCTTGGAAACAACGCAGAGCTTTATGTGAATCTGCAACTGTAGAATAACAAGCTGTGTGTGAGTCACCGTTTCACGGCACCGTCATTTAACCAGAACCTGTGAGAGCAGTGTTGATGTCTCAGCGGATGAAGCCATTAATTCAGATGGAGGTGACTCAGTTATGTAATGTTTGCTGCTCTGTCTTCTGATAGATTTTCTGGCCAATGTGCTCCAACTCCATCTGCCTGATGCTTACTCAAATGAACAAACACAACACACTTCCTGGGAATGTTACCGTGGCAACATATTTTACCGCTTTTCTCTCTCACACAGGCAAACAAACATAAAAAGGGGACTAAATGTGTTTCTAAAAGTTCAGCTTTAATGTCACCTGACTCATCTTTTGACAGCTCAGTTGTGCGTCTTTTGTATCAAAGCTGAGTCACCCACGGTATTATTTCATTGTTAATTTTGAGATGACAGACAACAAGCAACAGTTTTTTTTCTTATCCAAAATTGGATGATGTCACTTTATTTCAATACACAACACTGAAACATACAAGTAGCAAAATACATCATCAGTCTGTTATTTATAACAAAGTCAAAAATAAAACACATTATAAATTAAATCAAAGAAACCACTAAATGATCATCTTCATACTTAATCATCAATATCTTACAAATCTCAGCACCTTGACAGAACGACAGGCGAGAGGTTTGGCAGGGATGAGAGCATAAGGATGAGGAGAGAGAGAAGTCTGGAGAGAAACGGATAATATGAATGCGTTTGTTCAAAACACAGAAACATCACATCATTCTCCATCGGTTGATTTCTATCCTCCAAAATGGATGCCTCATAAACACATGAAGTCTTTGCATCAAGTCCATTGCAAAGGCTGTGCTATTCCACTCAGTCTGCTTTAGGGAGCAGCATGTGGATGCATTGGAGAAAAGTTGCAAACGCCTCTCACGTACACCAGGCTGGCTCAGTCTGAATACTGAGGATTGAACCATTCAACATTTACCCCTTCAGAGAGAGGCCTCCACATTTTCGGCTCTCCAGGTTGTACTTTGCTTTAAAGGTTTGATGAAGAGTTAAACCATAGTGTCTGTCAGGCTCCTACATCACCGAGAGGTCATGGCAGGACTTAGACTTTAGCCATAACGCCACACTGGGATTGTTCTTTGCTACCACCTTGTCTAGGTAGCGTTTTGCCTTTTTAGGGAGGCTCTCTCGACGTGCATTACAGTTTATGTGTCTACGATGCTTGCTGGCTTCCTTGGATTCTCGGCGTAGACGCAGCTGTCGTACCATGCCTTGAAAAGCCTCCCACACGTTGTGCTGCATAGCGGCTGAGGTTTCAATAAACTTGCAGTCAAAGACAGCAGCGCAGGCACGACCCTCTGAAACAGAAAGCCAATGATGAGTTATTAAAAAACCTTACAGTGAAAAGTGCTCATTACACACAGACAGGGATTGTCTCCTCACCACTGAAAGACACCTCTCTGCGTCGCACCAGGTCACATTTGTTCCCCACCAGGATGATCGGTGTGTGTTGAGCAGGACGGACGCACCGCAGGGTTGTTCTGAGCTCAGAGGCTCTCAGGAACGAGGCCCGGTCAGTCACAGAGTACAGCAACAGGTAGGCATCACCTGTGTGCATGCAGGGCTCCGGAGCACGTTCACTGTCAGTCTGAAATCACAAACACAAACAGTTAGATTCAATAATTACACTTAGATATGTGCAGTGTGGCCTCATCTGAGTCACACAAGTCAATGCAGCAGTTTCTGTCTCACCTCTGTATCCCATGTGTCAAGAAGAGTAAGATTTGCAGGCTCTCCATCTACCTCAATTTCCTTCTCACACACCTCTTCTGGAAAGATACACATAACAAACAAATGGGAACACTATATTAGTGAAAGAGTAGACTTCTATGAAAAATGGTAGCAGGATTGTTCTTTATTATTGTCGTTAACTTGGCAAAGTAATCAACACTGACATAATGGTGACCTTTTTCTAGTTAAAATTATGAAAAAATAATCAGTTTTGTCATTTAGTTTTGGGGATTGTTTGTTTTTGTCAAAAATAAAGTTTCACTATAGCTATATTTCTAATCTTTTCCTCACCTCCGCACAGCTCGTAGTCATCGCTGTCCATGCTGTCCGCTGCTCCGGCGAAGATGTTCGCGAAGGCCGTCTTGCCGACCCCGCTGGCCCCTAACAGCACCACTCGGTACGGGCTGCACGGTTCCGCAGACTCCCCGGCGGAGTCGGTGGAGATGACCGAGTCTGAGGACGACCAACTCAGGCGACTCCCGTCCGACTCCCTGGCGGAGTTGGTGCAGGATTTGGAGCGGGAGATGCATCCGGGGACCCGGGCCAGGAGGCTGTCTGTGAGCTGGTGGCTGCCCGGGTCGCAGATGCTCCACCGGTGCAGCTCAGTCTGCAGGCGGAGGCTGTGCCGGCGCACACTGGACAGCATGATGCCGGGGATTCAAAGTTAAAATGAAGTGGATTAACCGGTGGGATTTAACCTAGGTGCAGCTTTAACTAGGGAAAACAGCCTCAACTAGAAAGTTTAAGCAAGTTATTGCACCCTGCCCGATAAAAAAAACAAAACAAGATATAACTGTCCACTATAAAGGTCAGATGCAAAAAGGTGTATCCCGCATTAAAAAACTACGTTCACAGGAGCATTGTAACATATTTGGACCGTAAATTCCGGAGCGACAATCACTGCTGGAGTCCTTATAATGTGCCTGCTGCAGACTGTCAGTAATCTCCATCTGAGTTTGTCTCTAAAGCTGTGATGGGGTTTCCCTGCAGTTTATATAAAGAGTAGAGGGAAGGAGGAGGTGGAGGAGGAGGATGAGGAGGAGGAGGAGGGGAGGGTGACACAAGTGGAGCATGAGTATTCACTGTGATGTACTGGGTATTTACTTTTCTGACTCATTTGCACACTGGCCGACCATCTCTCGGGTTATGTACACCCACTCCATTAGGTATGGAGTTGTGCAACTGGGATATAAAATTAATCTAAAAATAAATCTTCTCTGAATATATTATAGATTATGTTTTCCGCAGATTAATAGATGTGCTCTTGTATTGCATAGAAGTCTTGGTTTTTATTCAATGGCCTCCATGCCATGTGACCCAGTGAAAATATATTTAACCTGTCCATTATCATATATAGCCCTCAAATGATGTCCGAATGGAATGGTTTATAGCTTTAGACATTTTGGAAGAAAATGCAAGATAGGTCATTGAATTACATTTTGTGTCGATTTTTTAAAATGTTTTCATGTATTTTATGTCTCATGTTGAGTGTAAACTACTCAAAAATGTGTCCACTGCATTTCGGATGTATCTTGTAACCAATGCATGCTATATACTGTACAATGTAGTTGTATGGATTACAAGAACTCCATGACCACCACCAATAAAGGGTATAATAAGTCTCAGAGAAAGTAAGAAAAGAGTGAGAAAGGAGTACAAAGGGAGTGGGAGTAGAATCTTTGATCATGTGTCTACATTTCTGTGGACTGAAAAGGCTGCTTCGGTTGGAAAAAAACATCTCGTACACAAATGCTGTCTTATAAAACCCAGTTTTTGTATAATATTTGTTCTATTTTCTTCCCTGTTTTTAAGTAAAAAATATGAATACAAATGCAGTTTAGGGGATAGGAGGTTCAATTTAAATTCACTGATGGCTAAAGTGTATTTTCGTGTAACAAACCCTCAGCGAACTGAGCAACAGTTTTACTCTCCAGCATTGATCCTTCCACATTTCAGAATGCAAAATGTGGCTGGCTGTCAAGAGGAATTTGGGGGAATCATTAGACTGGAAAAAAATAACAGTTTGAGGTAAAGTGGAAACACATGGGACGTATGAAACATCACTGTCTGCAGAGATCATTTCTAGAGCAAAGATGTCACACTTTACATACCAAGCGCTTCCTAATTGAAAAAATCAACTGCTTTTGTTAATCTTATGACATTTAAAGAATATTTTTAAATATTGGCCAAACAAGCTAGCAGTTAGAGACTATCATCTTTGGGTTTTAGTTTTACTGTTTTATTTTTCTATCTTCTATTTTAAAGACCAATCAATGAAATAATAATACTTGACCTGGTGTTCATTTCATAACAAAATCGTTAGTTATAGCATCATTTTATAAGTAAAAAAATATGTATCTAAATGCAAGTAAATGCATCTGCTTACTAATTGCTCCATTGAAGGAATTATTTTGTATATGAATCATTCAAATATTGATGTCTCATTGGCAAGTGCCAACATGAATAGATCCAAATCATGGCGGCTGCCTGTTTAACGTGACGGATGATTAACAGACATGCTACATCACCTCTTAGGCCAATAATCTTGTACTCTACAGCTGCTAAAGATAACATACAAGGAAGTAGTATTTGTCAGGCTATTGAGATTTAAAAACTATCCTTGCTAAAATAATAATAAGTAAGTTTCAACAGTTTTTGGCTGACAGGTTAAATAAATACACGTGATTCTGGTCACAACTTTCAGGAGCATGGCCAAGACAAAGACAAAGACATGTTGTTGTCTTATTAGCACTAAAGCAAAGAAGGAGTGTCAGACGGTCGTAACCTGAAAGATACAAGATGTGGCTTAAAGCTGATAACAGGTTCCATATTTGACACCTAAACACACCCTGGATTAATTTCATGGCAGGTTTATAAACTGTAATTCTTTTGTTCGTACTGTTGGTAGTTGAAAGACATTTGTCTTCTGCAGTTTCTCTCAGTGTGAGAGAATATCAGAACAAAGCTTTTTATCAGGACTTACTGTAAAACAAAGCTTTGAGAACAGGCTTAGCATGTTGAGATCCACCGCCAGCAGCACATTGCTATATGGCTGTAAACCACCTGTTAATATTTTGTTTACAATCCGTCTATCAAAATAGACATTGGTCCAGAAAGACCCGGCATTACATCACTCTTAACTCCTGAACATCAGATTATAATTTACCAAAGCACTGTGTGTGTGAAAGAGAGAACGCAGAGAGCTATTACAGCAATTGTGGGATTACACAGATTTTTCGGCTGTTGTTTTTCAGGACTTCTCTATTGGGTTGTGGCGTCATCTGTGAGACCTGCTGCTGTGTATTAAAGCGCTGATCTGATCTGCCAGACAGATAATGGGGCAACATTAAATCCTTGGTAAGTGCTGGAGCAGGACCAGGATCAAGAGGAAGGGGGGGGGACGGGGTTTTGCTCCGGCTGGCTGCATTGCAGGGTCACAGTGATGGCTATAGATTGGAGCTGAATTTGAGACCTCTTTCCTTCTATTAATTTTTTTCACATGCTGTGAAACTTGCTTTATTTTACAAGGTCAGGAGAGAACAAAAACAAAAGACATTGTGACTTAATAAAGGCCTGGAGAAAATCAAGAGAAGGGAAAAAAAGGGGTGAATATTCAAAACTAAAATCAGGGACAGTCGAACGAGGTTGTCCTCACTAAAGCGAAATTCCAGTGAATTAAAACATTCCTGCCAACAGCAATAACTCACCTCTGGCTGGCAGATGACTCACTGCTTTATAGTTTCTCTTTTGCTAACTGAACTTATAACTTCTCGCTCTCATTTAATATGCCATTGAGGATGAGAGCATAAGGATGAGGAGAGAGAGAAGTCTGGAGAGAAACGGATAATATGAATGCGTTTGTTCAAAACACAGAAACATCACATCATTCTCCATCGGTTGATTTCTATCCTCCAAAATGGATGCCTCATAAACACATGAAGTCTTTGCATCAAGTCCATTGCAAAGGCTGTGCTATTCCACTCAGTCTGCTTTAGGGAGCAGCATGTGGATGCATTGGAGAAAAGTTGCAAACGCCTCTCACGTACACCAGGCTGGCTCAGTCTGAATACTGAGGATTGAACCATTCAAGATTTACCCCTTCAGAGAGAGACCTCCACATTTTCGTCTCTCCAGGTTGTACTTTGCTTTAAAGGTTTGATGAAGAGTTAAACCATAGTGTCTGTCAGGCTCCTACATCACCGAGAGGTCATGGCAGGACTTAGACTTTAGCCATAACGCCACACTGGGATTGTTCTTTGCTACCACCTTGTCTAGGTAGCGTTTTTGCAAAAACAAAAGACATTGTGACTTAATAAAGGCCGGAGAAAATCAAGAGAAGGGAAAAAAGGGGTGAATATTCAAAACTAAAATCAGGGACAGTCGAACGAGGTTGTCCTCACTAAAGGGAAATTCCAGTAAATTCAAACATTCCTGCCAACAGCAATAACTCACCTCTGGCTGGCAGATGACTCACTGCTTTATAGTTTCTCTTTTGTTAACTGAACTTATAACTTCTCGCTCTCATTTAATATGCCATTTTCACACTAAATGTAAATAGTATCCCACTTTTATATTGTGTTAGCTGTAATTTAGCTCTTCATTAGTGTTTTCTTTGTCCGATAAGTCTATAGGTTTTTAACTTCAATCAACTTTTATATTTTCACTTTTTTTGTTCTGTTTAATCTTATATTTCCAGATGTTTATATTGTATAATAGTTTATTTTCTAGTCTTTTTTTTATTTCCCCCAATTTAGGGATCAATAAAGTATATCTTATCTTATAAATGAAGCTTTTTGAAGGCCGTGCCCAAGATCTTGATTTGATACAGAGCTGCGACAGTTAAATGACTAGATATTGAGTATCTCTTCTCTTACTTTCTTACAGCAACTTCTAAAGGCTGCAGTGACCTAGTTTCAGATTTCTATGACCATCATAGAGTGAGGTCAGGGAGGAAACATCTTATAATATCTTGTCATCTGTACCTCAAAAATATTTAAATCAAATTTGAAATGTGGGGAAAAATAGATGACTTGTTACTCTGTGTAATCAACGGAAGATCAACAATGTGTTGAATGCTCTTGGCAAACAGGATAAACAGAGAGGCAAACCAGGCACTGAATTACCTTACATTATGTTGGATACACGTTCACTACTAAATAAGACTTTTAAATGATATGGAGGTATAAGGAATTAAAGTACATTTGGTCGACATTCGTTGGCTTTTTTACCCTCTGCTGTATCTCTTTACATCTATAAAGAAAGCAGTACAGAAGAGAGCATTAATTAGAGAGTGACGCATATTATAATCATCATCATGTCATCTCATCTGAAAGGAGAGCAGACAGGAAGCGGAGCCTTAAATGGCGTTTCAAAGGACAGTAAACTTTCACCATGTTACCATAAGAGCCACGCCTCTTAACTTGTCCCTAATTAATGTCTAGATTAGTCTCTTCAAACTCAAGTGTAACCAGTTTGGTTCCATCAACTCAGCCTGTGAAGAAGAGAGTGCATCTGCTTCTGGTGCTGCTGCCCCATCAATAAATCTAGGACTGATATTATTGAAATGAGAATTGTGAACTTGTGTTGATACCAGAGGCTTGGCTTCTACAGCAGATTCAGATCTTCCACAGAGATCCTGGGATCACAGAGAATAACTCCCAATCTGTGAATCAGTCTCTCCATCAAAACAACTGTAACTCTTCCTGACCCTTCGGCTTGGAGAGTTGTTCATTCAATCTGAACGCCAGGTCTCTGAGCCGTCCGGCTGGACCGCATGGCTTAAATGATGGATTGGCGATGCAGCCAGCAGCGGCTTCTAAGAGCTTCACACAGTACTCAAATCCTCCTCGTGCACACAACAGCACGTGGCCTACGAGACTGGAGGAGTGATCTGGATCAATATCCTGCTTTGATAGAAAGAGTCCTCTCCCTGACACGTGTCCAATGACAAAGTGCTTCAACACATAATAGGCTCTGGAATAACATACAGTATGTTACATTGTCAAAGCTAGGCCAGGGCAGTTGCTTGGGTGACAGTTGCTAAGCCACCATTGGTTCATGTCTGAGTCTGTAGGAAATCAGTTTCCCTTTCTCAACTTCTGTACTCTGTATTATTCATTCATATTCATAAGTTCATTTTAGCCCTACTATTGGCATGGGGTGATGGAAGACAGTTTAGGATTTTACTGCAGGAAACACTTAAGATATTGTGTTAGTGGTGAATTTCAAATATCAGGATATCGTGAAAGTCTTCAGATGACAAAAGAGCCTTAATGAAAAAACAACATGCGGAGTCCCTTTCCTACCAGCCACTATACGGAGCACCTTCACTAAACCTCTCAGTGCTACATATCTTTTTACATTCATTTCTTGATTAATTGTGAGATAAAGTGATTCAAGCAGGTTTGAGAGCAATTTGAATAGTATAAAATGTATTTTGGCCATGATAACGCCATGTCCAGACTGAATAACCTCAATAACCTCTGGAGCCGCTAGCATGGCTGCAGACTCTCAGTCTGGTTCAACAATCCTAAATTGATGAGCTTCTAAAAGCTGACATTGATTCCAGAGACTGGACTGTCATCAGCAGTTTAAATTCACATTGTGGCCACAAAGGTGGTATAAGGATACCTCTAGTATGGCACACACACTGACCGGCTGCAGAGCAACAGCCGTCATAATCACTAAAGGGAAAGCTAAACATCTCAGAGAGAGAGAGAGAGGACCCGTTTATTACACAACAAAGTACTGAACAATCAGACAAGAGTGGTGAGCATCCCATAAATAATAATTACCCTGTTTTACCTGAAAGTCTTATTGTGTTGGAGCTCTGTCAATCTGACAGACGCGAGCACAAATCATATGTAGATTCAGGACGTTCCCACATGCAACGATATAACTCCCACACAACAGCTTTGTGTTGAGAGCAAACAAGTGTTAGCAAAATGACAGACTGAGCAGATCAAACTATGGCCCACATTAAAAAGAAAAGAAAAGAAAAATAAGTTATCCCTAAATCAGATTCACTGAACAGAAAATGTTCTTTATTGGAAGATGAAGCTCCTGATGCAGACGGCCCTGAACTGGAGTGTTTTCTATGGGTGGTTGTATACACATTCTCTCCATACCACCCAGGGTCTGTGTCAACGAAACACGTCTCTGAACAACATAAATCCTCTAAATCGCAGTAAATATTACTGTAGATGGACACAGGAGTACCCCTCGAGCGTGCTTATCTACTCAATGAGGATATAAAACATACCTGGCACACAAACACTTCTAATCTGCCTCATTCAAACACGCATATTAGCAGGAGGAATTATTCAGTCAATAGCAGATGTTCAACACTTTAAGAGCCTGTTTTCACACATCTGCCTTTTGAATTTCATTTATTTCATGAAGTTTTGCAGTAAATTACTTTGAATAAATTAAGAAAAAATGTTTAAAATAACTCATAGAATGTAAGTAACATCACTCAGTGCCCACTGTTGAGTGTTTAGGCATATCACGTAGCCAGTCTACTGACAAAGCCCAGAGAGCCTGAAAACATGTAAAACAAGGTTTTGTGTGTGTGTGTGTGTGTGTGTGTGTGTGTGTGTGTGTGTGTGTGTGTGTGTGTGTGTGTGAGTCTTT
Source organism: Eleginops maclovinus (assembly GCF_036324505.1). NCBI lineage: Eukaryota > Metazoa > Chordata > Actinopteri > Perciformes > Eleginopidae > Eleginops > Eleginops maclovinus. Next base: position 11,671,481 of record NC_086351.1, on the reverse strand, counting down.
TCACGGGGCTGTGTGAGAGATGGTTGTCTGGAAGGCAAAGGTGATGTGTTTCCGTGCGAGATCGAGGTACGGGTCTGAGAAGGTGTGTGTGTCACCGGAGAAATGTCTCCACTGCATCAGCTCGGACATGCTGAGAGGCTTCTGCGGCGCCCCCCCTCGGTCACCTTGACGACCGAGCTGGCAAGGTCTAGCAGAAACCTGCTCGTCTTCCTCTTCGACAGCTGAGGAGGAAGAAAATAGGGAGTTAAAAGAGTTCTTAATCCCCAAAATGACACCACACGTACCTTCAATTCATAAGGGAAATGAAGTTTCTCTCGCATGCCTCCACAGTGAAGGAAGAATCCCAAAATGAATAGAAGTAAATGGGTGTGGCATTTAACAAACAGCAAAGCCATATCAAAACATCTTTAACTGTACAAACAACTCTTGCAGCATAATTCAAGTCCCATGTATCCAATTGAATGCTCAATACCGCCCAGAATGCAACAAAAATGTGTGGGAGGTAGTAGTAGAGCATACCAATGGGTCCATGAGACCGGGATAATACTGCAGTTGTTTGTAAATGATTTGCTGTTGTCAAAACTGGCCACCATTTACTTAGATTCATCAATCCTTTCCTCAGTCGTTTATATTTGACGTTCACTGATAAGGTACGCATGTAAAACAGTTTTTCTTCACAAATTGAAGGTAAGTAGAAATAAGCAATATATTCAAATCATTTTTTGGGAGGCTAAGTGTCCTTTTAAAGACTTAAATATGGCGTCAGTGTGTGTCGCCTCATTGCCTACCGTGGACTGAGCCGTCCATGCTGCAGCTGCAGTTCAGCAGGTCGTGTGTCAGGCAGAGCGTGTCTGTCAGGCTAAAAAGATCTCGCAGCTCACTGGTGGAGAAGCTAGTGTGCTCTGCCTTTTTGCCCAGGTCCACCACTGTCCCAGAAAGCCCCTGCTTGGACACCTGCCTCTGGAATATACGCTCTTCAATAGTGCCTGAAAGGAAATAACACACACCCAGTTATCAAGCTTGAGTCTGGATCCTGATATGCTGAAGATTATGGCTGACTGAGTGCGTTTATGTGTTTTCTGACCTGCGGTGAGGAGACGATAAATGTGCACAGTCTTCTTCTGTCCATCTCTCCACACCCGAGCCATGGCCTTGACACAGAAGGGAGGAAAAAGTTCAGGGAAGAAACCGCACAATGTTCACAGCGCCATCTGGTGGATATGCAAGTACATGAGAGTCTAAGGGCCAGCGTGACCCGGTGTTTAATTGACAGCCTTCACACCAGCCTAAACAAAAGCGCATTATTCTGTTGACCCGATCCAAAGAGGTAAAGTGTGAAGGCCCTTGAAGTATGTGCGTGTGTAAAAGACAGAAGACCAAACACAGAGAAACAGTGTTAGAGACTTTTACCTCTCTAGGCATGTCTCAGTGTGTGTGTTACCTGCATGTCATTGGCAGGGTTCCAGTCGATATCATACAGCACCAGGTGGGATGCCCCGATTAGGTTAAGCCCCACCCCGCCTGCTTTGGAGCTCAGTAGAAACAGGAAGTTCTGAGAGTAAGGACTATTAAAACCGTCGACCAGCCGCTGCCTCTGGCTGGTGGGGGTGTGGCCGTCAAGTCGGCAGAAGGTGTAGCTCATATGGACGCACAAGTCCTGCAGCAAGTCAAGTGTCTTTGTATAGTTGGACACTACGACCACCCTGCAGGGGCACACACACTCTGTCAGCTTAAATACAGAAAAATCACCCACACACACACACACACACACACACACACACACACACACACACACACACACACACACACACACACACACACAACACACACACACACACACACACACACACACACACACACACACACACACACACACACACACACACACACACACACACACACCTGTCTGAGGGGTTGAGTTGTCTGATGGTGGTCAGTAAGTCCGACAGCACCAGAAGTTTTCCAGAGTCAGCCGTGTTGAGTCCACCTGAAGAGTAGGATTCTGGGAAGAGCTCAACCAGGCCGTCGTATAAAGTGTTCTCCACCGAACCACTGTCATGTTTTTCCTGAAAAAGAAACACAGTACTCTAAACACTGAAACATTCAGAGTTGAATAAATTACAACATAAGGCAATAATATCAGATCAAAATCTTAAGAGGCTGGATGCAGATGTATTATTATTAATAATATTAACAATAAGAATAATAATGACAATAAGATCATTTATAAAGCCCCATTAATAACATTAACTGCAGCTCAAACAGCTTTACAAGTGAACCAAACTTAAATCAACAAACCACAAAACATGTATTTGAAATATATGAAAAATATTAAATAATATCACGGATGATTTAAAAAGGCAAGATCAAAATAAGTTTGAGCTTCTTCTAAAAAAAACGATTTTACAGTATTTGCTTGTCCTATTTGTGATGGTCGTTGTTTCCATCCCCTCGCTACAAGCAGAGAGCGTTACCTTGACGGTGGAGAGCAGCAGCCCGGGGTGGTTACAGAGCTTCTTCAGGGCGGTGATGCAGGCCAGGTGTGTGTGAGTTTGCGTGGAGCCCTGGAGGCAGGCTCTGAAGACCCTGTGGCCGAGAAGCTGCTGGTACAGATCTCGCTGTAGAGGGGAAGGCTCGCAGAACAACGTCCAGTCGAGACGAGGAGGCAGGTAGCGGTTGATGATCTCCTGCGTCCGTCTCAGGATGAACATGCCGGTCAAGCGAGAGAGCTCGGCCGCTCGCTCTTCCCCCAAAACGCTCTCCTCCTGCCGACAGAGACGAAACAAGATCAGGTTTATTGCTAGATGAAGTTGCCCATGTACAATGTTGATATTTCAGGCTTGTAGAGTTTAGAAAGTGGGCACAGGTTCCTTTTTGTGCATAATAATCAGACAATAATAGAAGGTAAAAATGAAATGAAATTGGTTCAGGGACCATAACTTCAAACGCTATGGACTGATCATTTACAGTTTATAAAAAGTGTATTTAATCTAACCACTGAGTTGAATGCATGAAGGCCAAAGAAAAAAATCATACAACATTCAGAGCGCAATTGTCCCGTTGCAGCTATATAAAGATCGAGGGTCAATTAAGTTTTTCTGGGCTGGAAAACAAATTCAAAATCCAATTATTCTCCCCTAATGTGACGGGGACATCGGCTAAATGGAAGTAATTCTATATTTCTTTTTTGGGGGGCACAAAACATAGATTTGGTCCCTAAATTAAACTGTTTGTGTCTCTAAAATAGCTATTGTAGAGGGAAAGAAACATCATTACAAAAGGTGATTTCCAAATGTTGTGTATGTCAAGTGACTACTGTATATCGAAAGGAAAAGCCAAAAGAGCAGAGGTTGCATCACCTCAGTGCAGGCGGGCTGTCTGGAGCGTAGAATCGGCTCCTCGTAAACTTTCCTATACCCAGTGGACGACCCCAGGATGCCCGGGTTTACAAACTCTATGATCGCATAAAACTCCTGCAGGTCATTCTGCACCGGGGTGCCTGCAAAACACAAAGACAAGTTTTTTGAGGATTGGTTGTCAGAGACACTTCCATCCTTTTCCTCCATCTTCCTCAGCAGGAGTGAGTACCTGTCAGTATGACTCTGCGGCTACAGCTCAGGCTGCTGATGGCTGAGGACGTCTTGATGCTGCTGTTCTTTAACCTGTGGCCCTCGTCACAAATCACAAGACCAAACTCCACTTTCTGTACCTGTAGTCATGAGGTAACGATACATTGATAGAATGAAAGGTTAATACGGGCTGATTTATTAGCAGATTCTACACATGACAGACAAGGTGAACATACCTGCTCCAGGCAGCGCAGCAGCATTTCATAGCTGATCACAAGGACGCTGTGCAGAGGAGACAACACAAACTTCTCTATCCTGTTGTCCTGCACGCAAGTCAATAAAGGTTGAATAATATTAATGACTTAAAATAGAGATTAAGGTAAATAAACCCTTATACATCCCCTCTGTGGGACGCATAAGGGTTTCTGATTTTGTTACATATTTTTTTGCAGAAATCTGTTAAAAGCACATGTCATTTTCTGCCAATAGATAAATAATTTCCCCTCCTCTCCTCACCTGATCCACAGTGAAAACGTTGATCCTCTCTCGGCCCAGCCACTTCTTAAACTCGGCCCCCCAGTTGTGCACGAGGCTGCCAGGAGTGACCACGAGGACACGCTTCGCAACCGGTTTCCCGCCGTAAGGGCCTTGTTTAAGCATCGTCCACGCCAGCGCCACACTTTGCAGGGTCTTCCCCAGACCCATCTCGTCAGCCAGGATGGCCCCGTGGCGCCCCACAGCTCTACACAATCACACACATTATTACCATCTGTTGATGAGAGGAACGAGAGAAGAGAAGTGGTTCAAGGACGGCTCCGTCACCTCAAGCCCATGACACACTCATAGAGGAAGAGCAGGCCGTCTCTCTGGTGGGGTCGCAGGTGAGTCGTCAGGTACGGGTCAACAACAACGTCCACCACAGGAAGCCCCGCTTTGTTGTTAGACCACTGGTGGTTCGCAGAGGGGCGAGGCATCACCAGAGCACCTGCAACCGATCCAGAGTTCTGAGTATTTCCCTATAACAGTACTGGCGTTCTGGGAAAACATGTTTACTAAAAATTATGACACATCATTAACAAGTATTATTACTACTTCATACCTGGAGCCAGCGGGTCATGGCGAGGTTTGCAGGTTTGTTGCTGCTCTGGTTTGGACCCCGAGTGATCGGCTCCCCCCGACGGCAGTGGGGAGCAGAAAGCTTTGGACCCTGACCCACGAGAGGGAGGTGGAGCCGTCTTTGTGACTGGCTCCTCTTTCTCTACCTGAACCTCCAGGAAACAACGACCCCTGGCAAAGTCTTCAGCTGAAATGATCCCCATCACCTCCACCTCCTTCCCTCCGATCATCAGGGTCTCTCCATCAGACAGGGAGGCCAGTGTTGACACCTTGTAGCCGCTACCTAAACACAAACAGGCACAAGCATTCACAATGAACATACACAGTGTGTGTTGGGGGAAAAAATGAGTTTGAAATGTTTGTTAAATATACTTAAAATGGTAGATATTCCTTTCATTGTCCCTGAGTGGACAAAAAAACACTTGTTTAAGATTTAAGACGCACATTAAAATAACCTGTTTACATAAATGAACCCATTTCACAACACAGTATATCACGTCATGATTAATATACGGCATTAAATACAATACTTTCCTTAAGTGTAGACAGATTATGAATCGTGCTTCATCAGTTACTTTTGAAGGTTAATAAATAAGAAAGTGTAAACAAATCTACTCGAGGTGTAAGCACTAACATCGATTCCAGGTGTGGGTACAGAGTACACTTCAGTTCTCACCCATGATGATTCCTATGTATGTATTCAATCAACATTTAAAGTAGCATGTTAAAGATTTGATTAAAAGGACTGGTGTGTAGAGTTTAGTGGCACCTAGGGATAAAGCCAATTGATGGCACACTAAGGTCACCCCTCCCTTTCCAAGCATGTCAAAGAACTACGATGGCAAGTATAACATTGGTTAATTAATCACCCTTTCCAATGTCCTTGCCCTCCATGTCTTTCAGTGTGGCTGTGCGTCCTCTTGTGATCAGGACTGCATCGCCCTCCCAGCGCTTGTGTTTCTTCTTACTGGCTTTACACCACATCACACTGAAGTACCGCACTCCTTCCTGACTGCAGCCAGAGTCTGGGCCTGCCGCTGCGGAAACACCGACTGACCTTGAATTCATCTGAGGGTCACCATTCACTCCTGCAACACAAAGACATACAATGTGGTGAAAACTAGAGAAATGTCTAACACACACTTTACACAACTCGCCAGCAGGGGTCACTGCTGCACCAGTCTACTGTTCACGCTAGCTACATACCAAACCTGATAGACCCAACCCCCCCATACATTCACATGCCTGAAAAAAAAGTGCTACTCCATGTTAGAAACAAAAGTGTATGGACCCTTTGTCATCAAACAACCAAAGTAAGGAAAAAGATTTTCCTAAGAGAGGTTGAAATCTTGAGAGCGGACGCCTGTTTGTAATAAACACAAAATCAGTAGCATTTTTTTTTTAATAAAAACAAGTAAACATAAGCACAAAGTGTAAAAATAAACCGACAACATTCACATACCAACAAACATTACAATACAATCAATGTCACATACATTAAATAACAATTACATCGCAAATCCAATTCCACATCTCCTTTCTTCTGATCGCTTGACTCGCCATCAATTCAGTAACCAGAGAGAAGTATGACTAACATTTCTCTCACTGCAATGGAAATCCAGCAACTCACAGAACAGGATTGGTCATCAGTAGCATCTCGTGTTTAAGGCCTTCGGCAGTTTAACCTGTGCTTCAGTCCTGGAAATCTGAACATTTCTCAGTTTTAAAAAGTGTAACTTTGTTTGTGCTCATGTTTCATTTTTAACATACAGAATACTGTATAAGCGCCACTAGCTTGGTTACCTTAAAGTGCTACAAGATCATGTTTTTTTATTTGATTGCATCTGATTCGTTAGATCAAGTGGGTTTTTTCTTTTTAAGAAACTCCAGTTAGTAGTGGTTCAATAATAATAATATGCTTACAGATGCATACCGTATAGGGAACAGATCGAGGCAGGAAAAGCACCATCGTGGTACGGGCCGTTCTTTACTGATAATATTCTTTTCCAAAAAGTTAAAATCACATTTTTTTTGCCTATTATGTACTGTCACAGTGTTTGTTATATTGGCATTTACAAGTTGTGTTGCTGCTTCTGTTAAAAAGTTTAAATAAAGATACATTTAAACAATGACAAGCATACACAGACTGATGGCAGATATGCAAACAGGCTTTCAGTGTTTGTACGAGGCACTGAGTTTTTGAAGTTCTGAAACGGCCATCAAAATAATAAGTGTGATAGCTCCTCCGTTTCTTCTCCTCACTTTAAGCTCCCCAGCTTCTCTCCTTTTCGATCACTGATGTGTGTGTTCATGGTCACTATAGAGGAACTGGCAGTCCGTGTCTCAGTCGAGCGGCCCTTAGTTTCTCCACTTTGATCTTGACTCTCAGAAGTTCCTCCTCCAGGTCCTGTTTCCTCTTCAGCCCCTCCCGCTTCTCCTCCAGGTACAGGGCAACCTTCCTGTGATTGGCTACCACCAACTCGTGCTCCTCTTTGGCGAGGTGCAGAGAGCGAAACCTGTCGGGCTCGTGGTGAGGGTAGTCGTCGTTGGGAAAGAGGTCACAACGTAGCTGTATCGGCGATGCGGAGAGGGGGATGTTAACGGAGGAAGTGACGGGGGACAGGGATGCTTCGTAATCGTGAACGCTGCCCAAGTCTTGCTCTGCCTCCAGCTCCTGGCCTCCATCCAGCCCTGGCTCCGAGTGCGTGGAGAGGATGGAGAGGTCTGGCGGTGGTTTTACATCCTCTTCAGGGTCCAGCTGGACCACCTCATGGGGGATACTTGGGACAGCTGCTGAGTAATCCTGGAGTCCAGCCAGAGAGGAGCTGCTGCCAGGATGTTCCACAGGAGAGCTGTGCTTGCTGTATATTAATCTACAAATGGAATAAAAGGAAAAAATTAAGTGAGACGAGAATGCTTAACCAGCATTTATCAAGGATCTACTGACAAATAAGACAAGAGGAAATTAGGCGATTTACCAGAGTAAAAATAACACCTTTATGCTGGTAACAGTCCAACAGAAAATAACATTTGTCATTGTTATGTCTATGGCTCTTCTTTGGTGCAGCTACACAAAAGGCATTATGCAGAGGCTCAATGCTTACAATGCAATAAGGGTGTTGCTTAAAGTATCCAGATGGCATGGTGCCATTTTGTGTTTTTCCTACATGTGGGGCATCCTAAGACATCTGATGTACAATTTTAAGTGTTGCTTAAATACTCAGAGAACAGCACCACAGAGGCCCTAAATTACATTATTATGGTTTTTTTGTTTTCTGTGTGCTTTCCTGAGGCAATATCAGTTGTTCTGCCCATTTTGCTGAAGAAGCACTGGAAACTTGGAACAAGTTTAAAGAATAATTTTGGAGTTGAATTTGTGATTTGTAATTGCCTTTGTCCAAACAAATAAAAACACTGCAATTGACCTGAAACTAAAGTGGCAAATGAATATGTGAATAAAATAAAAACTACTAATGAGTAGTTTGCTGCCAGTGCATAACAACAGGACATACTGTATTTTCCTCTTGAGCCTGACGGTGTACACAGAGTGTTATCTGATTGGTTTCAGAGCTGTGAGTTCAGCCCCTCCCTTCCCTCCTCCACCACCAGATGAGTCAATGTCCTGACTTAAAACTGTCAATGTTCTTGCTAAACTTTCCCCTGACTGTCGAGTTATACGTTCAGGTCTATATTAATTGGGTGTCTGTGCTGGTGGGTGTATATCACACTGTACCTGCGCAGTGCCTGGTCCTTTTCATGGATGGGTACGTGGTGAAACAGGTGAGGGATCATCTCCATGATTCTCCTGGTAGGCTCAGAGATGCTCGCTCTGTACTCTGGCTGGGCGTGTCTCCGTTGCATCACTTCCTGCTTGGCTGACTCCTTCAGCCTCTTGTAGAGGGTCCTGAGGCCTTGAGCTGTACGATGGGGTCTGTCCCCTCCCAAAGCGTTGTACTGCTCAGCAACAGTGTCCCAGCACTTGTTTTTGTCCACGATGACTGCATGCTTGTTGGTGTGCTCCTCCAGGATGCGGATGTGAGGACGGACCAGCTTCAACAGGTCCAGCTTCTCAGAGAGGGTGAAGTTGGAGGAGCGAGCTTTGCCCACCATACTGGATAAAAACACAGAACTGGATGCCATCTTATAGCATAGCGGACCCACGTAGGCCAAGTCCAGCCTATGGTGGTCACCGTTCAGCAGCCACTCTCAATACTGAGGCTCCTCACTCTTCCCACCTGTCTTTTTTGTCCCTGCTGCTGGGTTATCCTGGTCCACGGTGATAAAACCAACTCTGGTCTTATTCCCATATATCTCTAATTGTCCTTCTATTTTCCTTCCAAATCAAATATATGCCATGTCTAAAATGTGCATGGATTTATACTCTACTCCTAGGTTCCCTCTCAGCCACGTTGCACAACAAAAACAGGCTGTGCTGCACACAATAAGAATCAGGCTTAACTAGGCCAGCCTCGTTTAGGCCCCCGCCTACCGCGGAGGGCTTTGGATGAATTCCTCCCAGCTTAGGCTGACGTAGTTAAGCCGCTTAAGCCCAGCCCGACCTACTTACAGCTTGGTCTCTGTAAACCCAAAACCAAGCACAGCACAGAGCACAGCACTGCCTCCATATTATAAGATAGTGACGGCAACACAAGCTCTGTGTCCCGCACAACTGTGCAACACTGCCTTTAAGTAGTGTATTATTACAGGTTATTAGGGGTCAGGGGGTCTATTTTCCCAAAGTGAGTGACGCTATGATGTAGCGCTGGCTTAACTATGTGAAGGGGGAGGGGTTTGCGAGCGCGCTGCGCGTGCCCGCTGCAGTAATAGCGTTTATCAATTTTATGCCGTCTACAGTGAAGGTTGAAAACATAAGGATTCATTTGATTAAAACATTAATTCAGGGAGCGAGTAAAAACGGAACTGAGGCGAGCACAGAGTGGTGTTTCGTGAGGAAAACAGCGGCACTAGTTGCTCGCGCAAGAGGAGGTGGCTCACTGATCCCGAGCACAGTCCTAATCTTCCCCGCGCTGCGGCTGCACTACCCCGCTAATTTACATAATGCTGGACCTGCTGTCACTCAACCCGCCCGGTTTAACATCCAGCCCGTGCGCGTTTGTGTTATTATTAGCCATGGAGGCAGGACACTGCGGAATAGGAGAGCCGTGTTACTTAATGCAGATTCTCGTGGTTTTTATGTAGACTTGTGAAAAATGACTCAAAGGACATTTAACTGGCGCACAACTGGTTTATAGTGTAGTCAAGTTAAAGCATCGATGATGTGACGATGGAGGTGATGTTTGCAAATGCATCTCACTGTGTGTGATAATATAAAAACCATGTGGAGAGCGTTTTTAGTTTGATTTTACAGTGGTTGTGTAGAATGAAAGCAGACGCCTCCTGCATCTAAAAAGTGAACTGAATGAACAAACAAGAAGTCTTCTTCATATGCATTATAATATTCTGCAAACAAAGATTATAACTGTGCAGTAATGAATTCAGTTATAGGTATTCACAATACTTGGCATTCGAACCAGAGAGGATAAATTCAAATTTGCATAATTTTGATTTGATATTTTTTGTGTCAGTTCATCCACATGTAGAACCATGTTTAAAGCGAAATGTCATATCTCCCAATATGTTAATTCACATGTAGTTCAGTGATATGTACGTTTCCAGACGTTTACTGTCTATGTTTTTGTATTGCAGATGATGTCAGATAATGTATGCAACAGTGAAATAGGTAGGCCTACACATGATTACTGTTGACCGTAATGTCCCAGCCGAAAGTCGGTTTGTCTTACCTGCTGCTCCGTTGTCTTTGGAGTACTCTTCCGAGACAGTGGTAGGACGTTTTGCCTCATTTTCCTTACTTTCTGCTACACTGAGAACACGAGCCAAGGCCCTTGACAAGGCTGGAGCAGGATGGGCAGCTTTGGGCTGGGCATCAAACTCTGTTTCACCCAGAGCTTGGGCTGTTAAACTTCTCTGGACCTTCAGGATGAGAAGAAGGCCAATTAAACAACAACACTGGATGATAAATGAAGATGAAGGGAATTAAAAGAATACTGAGATATTGTACGGTGGGTTAAATGTTGTAAAAAATGTACCTTTTCCAGTGCATTGCCTAAACCAGGTTTAGGGCTAAGGGGCTTGAATTCAGCTGCGAGAAAAGAAGTAGATGCTCCAGGGGAAACAAACCGAGGCTTTTTCATCGCGTTACCAGAGAGCTGGCTGGGAGCTCCTGAACGTCGCATTCTGCTTCTGGCAACTAACAATCGTTTATACCCTTAAGACAGAAAGAAATGAATATTAATACAATAATTCATACCAGCAACTCATTAGGTTCTAGTAGGCACTACACCAAAGGACATATAGAAGCTCTTACAAAAAAAAGGGTCCTCCAGAATGTAGACTCACAACTAAATATCATTGTTTATTTTCTCGATTACAGTGTTGGTTCAGTCGTCTTCAACAGGAAGAAGGTAAAAAGCACTATACATTCAGACACACTAAGACAAAGGGAAATACAAACCTCATGATGATCAAATTCATTAAAGCTTTAATAGAGTATTTTAAAATAATCTTAGTAGTACTTTCACAATTACAGCTCAAACCAGTTTTGTCACTATTAAGACACACATCTTGTCCTGGTAGGGTGTGATGGACATGTAACATTTCATTCATTCATTCAAGCATTACATTACGTCACTATTCCAACAACTAAAATACACTGTTAAAACTAACTACTCGTTTGACGTAAAAGTGACATCAACATATTAATGTAGATTTTGTCTACATTAATATGGGGTGTGATTTGTCTTGAGAATAAGATAATATGACCTATTTAATCCCAACATGTTTCTATATTAATCCGGTTGACAATCGACTAACCCTTAGCTTTCTATTATTTTCAAGCTCTGTGAAAGGATTGGACCTGACACATCTGGTTTATTTAAAATTACTAAATGATCAAGCTCTACCTGCATGATCCCTCTTCATCACAGTGAGTGACATGTTAGCAAGCTAGCTTACCAGCTAGCTAACAGCAGTCGTTAACACTGGTGACAATATTTAAACTCGGCTTTATAATGTCATGTTCGATAATGTGTGACAACGTGACGTACATACCCGATAGGACCAACAGTCTAATGAAAACATTTAAGATGAAACCATTGCAGCGTATTCCAATAAAAAGTACTCGTCTTAAAACTCTCGATTCTGTTTGTGTTCTCCCGCTGAATGTTTTGAAGAACGTGATTGGTTGAATCCCAAAAGTGGGCGTGATCAAAATTAGCTAGGTGCGCTTGATTTCAATCATTGCAGTTATTTTCTTTTCAGGGTGACATTGAATTTCCCCATTCTGTCATCCATGAGTAAAAATCGAGTACACCCAGTACCATCCTTGCTGAACCCACGTCACCCCTTTAAAACATCACAATAATACAATTTTGAGATGATTTCGTTTGTGAGGTTTTATCGATTAGATATGATATTTCCAATAATGACACATTCAGTTGCACAATCGTTTTTCTTTCTTAAACCAGTAAGTTACAGAGAAGCGACTGGAATGCTTTTTTGTTTTAGATTTTTACATTATGAAATGGCCAACTAATTTAGGTTCTAGGGGCGCGGCAGACCTCTCGGAAGTAATTTCATAACAGAAGGTCAAATATATGTATTACACCATTCTTATCAGTATAGGTTCCAAAAGGCATTCAATAGGTCTCAATAGCTCTCCAACGATATCTTAAAACCTTTACCATACGGCTATGCCTTTACTTATCACAGGTGCCGTTTACCAGGCGAGGGCTTTTGTTTTGATCTCTGGAGCGTTCCGTCCGGCCTCTCTCTCTAAAGATCGTTTGGCCATTTAGTCATACAGTCTATACATTAAGTAAGCTAGAATCGGTAAAAAGCAAAAACAAAAAAGCATTGCAGTCGCTTTTTTGTTTTGTAAACTGGTTTAAGAAATGGAAACAATTGATACGCAGGTACACAGACAAAATAGCCTCCCGGTAAATGTTACTTTTTATTTGAACTCTTATTGGTGTCTTTCCCTAAAGAAAGAGTAGCCTACCCAACACATTTGTTGTGGTTTCAAAAAAAAAAAAATTAAACTTGTAATACACATCTCCTTTCCCAAGAGGGGAGACAAAGTATGACATTACTTTATGGGACATGTAAATGGACAGATTTCACTTGTAATTCAATATTATTTATATTGTGGGGTGGCCCATTTCCCTATTTTAGGTGAAGGATCTGAATATTAATTTCACCAGTAAATCTGTCAGAGGTTTAGGTTCATAATATTAATGGACTCAACTGGGAGTTGAGGTGTTTGGAGTGCTTTTTGATTTGTGTGGTCTGACTATGTGCCATCTGACGTTGTGTAGTCTGTAATCCAATCAGAGAGAGAGAGAGAGAGAGTGTGTAATCCATGTTAATCCCACATCCAGAGAGCTAGAGAGTAATGTAGAATAGTGTGAGTCATTAAGTCAGAGAGAAAACAGTTGAAGGACAGCATAAATCTCTAAAGACAGCACAATCTTTTCATTTATTGGTGAGACAATGATGATAAACACACTTCTGCAGAATCTGTCTGTTTTTTGGGTGTCTGATGTCCTGTAATTCTGTCTGAGTCTCTGATCTGATCTCACCTGACAGCTGCCTGCCTGTGTCCTGCATGCTGGTTGTCAGGGATACCGCTCCATGGAGACACACTCCCAAAGGTGGAGGGGAGGGCTTTAAGGGAAAGGAGACCCTCACCTTGATGGAGCCTCAAGTCAAAAACGGAGAATGAAGAAAAATAGATTGTAATAGTTGTGCAGAGGTAAGAGGGAAGTCTCCTGAGGTGGAACAAGTGGATTCGAAATCAACCAAAGGAAAGAAGAAGAAAGAGTTTGATGAAGTTATTTTATCAGGTAGGAATTTTATTGCTATTATTTTATGTTGTTATATATATTGTGGACGGTTAATGAAGACATTATAGGTTAAAAGGGTTAAACAAACTACACCTAATAGATATCACCATGATACCTCCCCAGTTTCCTTAAATGAAGTATATAAGTAATAATGTGCAAATAAGGCATTAAATATGTGCTAACTTGCAATTATTTATTGAACCAATGAAGCCAGGATCAACATTAGTGTTTCATTTTGTTTAGACATGAGGGACAACGTTTTTTTAACATAGGAAATTCTGTTTAAGCGTAAAAGAAATAAACTCATTTTTAGAAAATTGCCTTTAAAGATATTTTTTGTAAAATGTCATAATGTCATTAAGCAAAACATGACAAGTTAATAGAGTAAACACATGACTAATAGAAGTCACCATTACATTTCCCATGTTCACCAGGCACACTTTAAAGCTAACTTTTATTGAATTTAGGAAACTAAACAGCTAAATGTTGATTTTGGATCTTTTCCTATTCCTCTTATCTAAAAGTAGACCTGTAATGGTAGCCACATACCCCAAACCCAAACCATTAAAAAACTGTTGACCAAAGCATTCAAATGTGATGTTTTTGCCTGCAGTGTCTTGCCTTCGAACAAAATATAAACAGATCAGAGATTTGTGTTCTTCCCTTAACCTTTGCCATGTTTGTATAATCTGTCTGTGTGGTTGTAGGATGGGCTATGATCTGGAGAGGTTTGTAGGCTATGTGAATGAGGGTCTTCTGTGCTGTGTGTGTCGAGACGTGTTGGAGCGCCCCCTGCAGGCGCCCTGTGAACATGCCTACTGCAGCGCCTGCATCAGCAGCTGGCTGCTCCATCACCACTCCTGCCCCGAGGACAGACTGCCCCTGGATGTGGGGAGTCTCAAACCACTGTACAGGTCTGTGTTTGTAAATATGTGACATTTTATTTTAATGCTCATTCTTATAGAGTCAGTTTACCCCAAAATACAAACAACTCATATTTTTCCTCTCCCATTTAGTCCTGTTTATCGATCTAAATTGTTTTGGTAATGAGATGCTGATTATGAGCCCAAAGATGTCTGCTGTATTTCATATTGAATGGAACTGCATGCATGGCCCTCTGCTTGTGGTGTTCAAAATGCCAAACATTTACATTTAAAATATCTCTTTCCAAAAATTATGAAGATAATCCACATAATTTTAGTTTGAGTATTTTCATAAAGGAACTATTTTGTTTGTACAGCACTAGTCCTGCCAACTGTATTGTCCTGCATACGGAACGGACATCTACTCATGGATTAGATGCTCATATTATCTAGTTTCAAGAAAATTACTTGACAATATAAAAAAACACAAGATCTATAAAACTGTGCATTAATAAAACTGGCTGCAGTAGTTGGGTTATTTTTCCCTCCCATTATGATGTAAAAAAGGCAGACCTTTCTACGCCCTCATACCAAAACAATATAGATTAATTAATAGCGCTAAAGGTAGGTGGGAAAATATAGACTGTTTCTGATTTTGGGGTTTACTGTCCCTACTATTGAGTGGGTCACACATATACTGATCTCTATGCTCACCTTTACGTCTCTTTATTTTCTCTGCAGGTACATGCGTAATGACCTGAACCGCCTGCAGCTCCGCTGTGTGAATGCAGCTCAGGGCTGTGAGGTGGTCTGCCCCCTGGAGAGTCTGCACACACATGAGGATGAGTGCGAGTTCGCCTTTATATCCTGCTCAAACATAGGTATGATACCTTACATCGAACTCATGTAATGTGTTATTTATTGTGTTTATTGGTAGTGTTTGTATCTTCATGAATGGTTATCCATGTGTGAATGTGAGGGATATAAAGGTAACGTGACACCTGCTGTGAGTGGGAGCAACAGGTGGTTCTTTTGTTGTCATGGATACCTCCCAAACTCATGCACCTATGGGACTCCCACAGACCTCACACAAAGTGCATTCAGGGTCAACTTTCCATCACTCTTTAATGAGCAATTTAAAAGTGTGTATGTATATACAAGCATAGGCCATTGTGCTCACTTTGTGTCTGTGACCTGTCGTTGGCAGGTGGAGAGTACATATGTTACCGCTGTGGTAGGTACAGTTACAGAGTGTGTGCATGCAGTGTGGCTCTTTGCAGTGTTGAGTACTACAAGCACTTAAAGCAACACAATGTTTTACACAAGATCTAACCTGATATTTATCTTCCTGTTTGTGACTGCTGTGATCTGTGAGAAGTATCAAATTTGGTCTAAAATGAGACAGATGGGCAGTGAGTGTAAGGAGTTGGTTTGGTCAATATGTTATTTGTGGAAAACTGTTTCACATATTCTGTTTATACCAAACAATCTGTTCATTTTTCCACTCTGCTTCAGTAGAAAAGACATGTATTTTATAAGCACATATAATTAAATAATTTTAAAGAAAGTTTTAATATTATGCAGGAGAGGTTAGAATCAAAATATGGCTTATCAAGATACGTGCGGTATTCAATATATCTTGTCATAATTAAAATAACATAAGATAAGAAATATAAAGACTAAAATAAAGTGTGTTATATCTGTTAATCCTTTTCATAATTGGTGATCGACTTTTACAAAGCAAAAAACTGCACATGGCTGCCTGATGTGGGGCCTCATCCATCTCTGTGCTCCTGGCAGGTTGTCCTGTGCAGGTGGAAAGGCGGGGTTTGGAGGCTCACCTGTCAGAATGTAACTTCCGCAGCAGGGAATGTATCAACGGCTGCGGCCACACACTGCTCTCCATTGACCAATCACAGCACAACTGTGTAGCAGAGCTGCGCACAGAGGTGGAGATGCTCAGGTGTGTGATTGTAAAAATGTCTTCACTATTTTCTAATCCTTAACTCAGAGGTAATTGCTGCAGATTAAATTTGTTTTTGTAGTTCATAAGTAATGTCCTGCTCAATGCTTATGGCAGGGCAGAGATGCTGTGCAAGGTGGAGGAGGTGAGACGAGAGATGGAGTCTCGGTTGGACTCGCAGAGGAGACACATGGTGCAGAAAGAGTCGCAGCTGAAGAACGACGTGGAGGAGCTCAAGGTGACCTGCAGTCCTTCTCATGTTTTTTACTCCTCGGTTTTTAAAGGTAATAACAGCAGGGCTGAAGTAAAGAGTTAAGGTACTGAGACTTTACTCAAGTTCCCTTTAGTAAGAGCTTTAACAGTGCATTTAAAAATGTTTTATTAGTTAAATTAATATTTAATATACGTTAACACAAGATATCCTTAATATGTATTAGACTAAACAGTACCTTTGAATATTCCACAAAATATTATAATAAATATAATTATGAATAAAAGGTTCATTTAGTATTTGTTCTAAAGCGTATCACATAACATGACCTTCATCAGCAGTTTTCTGATGTTTGTAGTTTAATTTCATTTTAGTACCACTTTAGTTGCAATTCTGTATTTAATACAATGTTTAAAATAGTTTAATATGCAAACTTTAATTGACATTTATCAGTGTGTCTATTAGGGAGAAAGTACTTTAGATGGTTTTAAAAGTTGAGATTCAAAAGGAAAAGGATTGTTCAATAAATGCTGTTAAAGAATTTAATAATTTAGTACTTGAAACTGAAACATTTTCAGGGAGTTTATTATTTTTTTTACTGTTGGTCTTAAATTATTCATCTTTCAGTACAAATTTCTCAAGTGGAACTACTGTCACGACCTAACATACTTTATTCAATACTATCAGTAACACCAAAACCTGTTTGTTGTCAACCATGTTGATGCATGCTCAGTAATCTCATGTCCTCTCCGTGCAGGATCAGCTGTCCCGTGTGATGTGTGACATGCGAGCGCTGTTAGGAGCAGAGCGTCTGAGGAGACAGGAGCTGGCAGAGGCCGAGCTGGAGAAAAGGGAGCTGCTTGAGCTGCTCAGAGATCTGCAGCCAACCAGAAGCAAGCAACCTGTGGACCAGCTGGCAGCCGGTGACCAGCAGATGCCTGGGTGGGAGCTCCACACTGTGCCAATGAGACACCAGCAGAGGGAGGCTTCTCTACATGCCTCCAGTCTTTCACTACATTCAGCCCACAGCACCATAACGGGGCCGCCTCCATCCCCTCTGCTGGGAGAGGGGACACGTAAGGGCAGCACCAGGAGTCTGACTCTGGACTGCATCAAGAGGAAGAGTCGGGAGGTGACGGTCATCTGAGGAGATTGGACTGCTGGGAGATTTACCCAACTACAAAAGAGTAAATCCATATTTTTGTAACATTTGGCTAACTGTTTAGTAATCCAATATGTACAGTAAGCTGGTACTCATTGATCACTTTCAATATCAGCTGAAAACTAAAAGAAAGAGGATTTGCTGTGGAATTAACCATATTGTGTTTGAAAGGTTAATAAATGTTGTAGACTCACCACGGATATGATCTGCAAACAGATCCTTTTGTAATGGCTCCTGAATTTTGCATCCCTCAGGGTTTTAAATTAAAAAAAGTTTTTAAAGCAATTTCTCTGAATCCTTAATGATTCCTTGTTTTCCTCATTAGCTTGTAATTCTGTCCCTTCGCTGATGTTAGGAGGAACATTTGCATAAGTTTAGTTCTTATTTAAAGCACGATCAGGCTCAGAAGTCCTCTGAAGAAAGAGTGTTTGCTGGCATTTTAAACAGTGAATGGTCGATTCATTATTTGCTGTTTGTTTAAAAAAAACAACGAGGCGTACGCTCTGTTGGTATGACCTTTATTCCCCAAATACAACTAATGATAACAAAACATAAAACATCAACACAAATTCGGTACGTCATTTTGACAACATCATCCCACCACGTTTCCATGGAGACAGTATATATAATATCCTGATTGGTCCATATGTTGCCATGAAAGGCTGCAGTCATTGCCCAGGTGAATTTACCTGGTGAAGGAACGGACATGTCTTCCCCTCCCACCTCCACTACCTCCGCCACCACTGAATTTACTCCCCTGGGATCCTCTTCCCCCTCCTCCGCCTCCCCCACCGCCTCCTCCAGCGCTGCCTCCTCCTCCTCCCCCACTGAGCCACGACAGCCCGGTGCCTCCCCTCCCCCTTGGGGCTCGGTCCCGTGGAGCCAGTCGATATGCACCTGGAGACAAAAACCCTGAATTATTAGCTCAGTGTTTATAGATCCAAAATGCAAAATCAAATATATGTCTGTATGGGGGTTTAGGTTTCATACTTGCTGGGGGCTGTCTGGAGGGCATTGGTCCTCGTGTGAAGTTGCTCTGGCCCCCGCGGGGTTCACTGTAGGTTCCTCTGTGGGTGACACCTGGAACTTGTCCGCTCCACGATGA
Source organism: Eleginops maclovinus (assembly GCF_036324505.1). Classification (NCBI taxonomy): domain Eukaryota; kingdom Metazoa; phylum Chordata; class Actinopteri; order Perciformes; family Eleginopidae; genus Eleginops; species Eleginops maclovinus. The sequence continues at coordinate 11,652,571 of NC_086351.1, read as the reverse complement.
ACCACGGCCTCCTTCTCGGCGAGTGTAGTTACCTACAGAACCAAAGTAGAAGATTTAGCTCCCTCTAGTGGCCAATAAGTACTGTTTCCTGCAGTATCGACAAATTCTAAACTACTACCACTTCTAACTGTGTAAAGTACACATAAGAGGACCTTACAGTGCATTAAGAGAACGATGAGATTTGATCATCCCTTCCCAGGATCAAGGAAATGTAACTTTTATGGTCTAGAATACAAATAATATGATCTACACACTAGGGATAATACTTTCAGTATTTCTATTATTACTAATAGTATTCTGTGACAATTCTTCTATGAATTGAAAACTGTTTAGGCGGGCAATTGGTCCAAAAGGGCCATCCCAACTTTTCAAAGCCAAATGTGACGTCACATGTCATTTTTTGTTTGAGCGAAAGTCCCATATTTAGTTCACAATGATATATGACAAAGAGAAAAAGGAAACACTCTCAGTTAAGAAGCTGGAGCAACAAAACAACCATGTTTTTTGTGATAGCACTAATAAGAACAACTATGAAATATCTCTTTCACCAGCGAGTGTCTGTGTGTACGTACCGGACAGCAGAACACCTTTAGGCTGTGGTGGAGCGAAAAAGCGAGTCTGGCTGTGGAAGGTGCCCCTGCCTCTGTTGCCTGTGAACAGCCCTCTGGTGGGGGGTTTGGGGGAGCTCTTTGGGGGCCGTTTAGGAGGCAAAAGTCCAAGAGGAGTCCCAATGTCTTTAAACTCTGCCGCCACAAAGTCGTCAACGTGCATACTGGGAGGACGGGAGGTGTTCTGTTTGCGCTGGCGGAAGATATCATGGGGTCGGTTGAGATTCTGTCCGAACCCTCCTCGACCTCCACGGCCGCGAGGAGCTGCCATGATGTGCGCTCGCTTAGCAGGCTCGATGTAGTCTGACTTACCGCTGAAGAGACAAACACAAATAAAGATGTGAGTTTTTTGCAAAATATACAGAACACATATGGAAAACAATACAACAAAACACTGGATACCTTGTAATAAACGTCTCGTGCTTGTGTTTGCCAAGTCGGAAGCCTTTGGTAGCCTTAGAGTGACCCGGGGAGGAGGGCTCCGACAGGAAGGAGCGCTCCAGCTCCGCCTTCAAGTCTAGTTCTGGACAACACTGCTGAGCCAGACCCACCAGATCCACCTTCACCTGCCACACAGACACAATGAGTGATGGAAACACATTAGGCTTTTGAACTGTACATCATCACCATCATTATGTAGAATTGGATTCATTTTCACGTTTCCAAGATCCATGTGTGTGTAATGAATGATCAAAAAAAAAGAAAGCAGTGATGATTGATTTGAAAAACCCCAAAAGATGTGATTAAACCATTCTACCAAACATATCTGAATTAGAGCTGAAACAATGACTAATCTATGAGTAAAATCAACAGAAAAATGATTACTTTCCATTGTAATAATCAATTCGTCACTATAGATTTTAGTAAAAAAATAAATGTAGAAAATGCTGTTTCAAACCTCTGAATTCATGAATGGGAATTCATTTTGTTTATATTTTGTGTACATTTTTATTCCGACATGTATATTTTCTACTTTTTCTAATGCTATTTTATTTCTATTGAGATGTTTACATTTTGAATTGTTTATTTGTAGTATTTAAATTTGACTGTACAATGCCATCTTTTTATGCTGTTGCAATGCAAAACAATCCCATATTGGGATCAATACTTGATGTCATATTAAACTATATAGTTTTGGACTGAGAAAACAAGACATTTAAAGGAATGACCTTGGACTTTGGGATAGATATGTCCCTATATTAACGTTATATTAATTTAGGTTCATTGGCAGATCAATCAATAACGCAAACAATATCGAGTTGCCGCGGGATTTACATGTTTGCCATAATGTATTCCAAGTGCAGAAACACACAAACTTACCAAGTCAAGGTCTGCTTCGATGTCATCAGTTTGGAATGGAGAGAACCAGAGTGTCTTCAGCTGCTCATCCAGAGCTTCTGACAGAATGAACACTGTCCTACAGATAACAATGCACAGAGACAGGCATATTTATTATCACATCTATGCTGTAACAGGTGTAGTCAGAGAAAAGTGTAGTGCATTTAAGACCGGTTTGTTCAAAAGTTACATTTCCTTGACTTGGGTGGCAATTGTCTACCTGGGATTCATGTCTGACTTGGACAGAGGAAGAGAAACCTGATAGAGTAATGTGTTCGTAGTTTCGTACCTGTGATTAAACTGAGCCCCGAGCGCCTCGGGCAATGGCAGAGTTGGCTCAGTGTCGATGGCAGGAGGCGAGTCAGTGGCCGTCTCCAGCGTCTGCCTCAGAACAATCACAGTCTCCAGCATCGTCTCCAGTGAATCGTCCTCCTTACATAGTTTCTACAGAGATGAGTTACAGAGTTAGTTAAATGGCAAGATAGTCATCATCACGTAAAACTTTACACTTGTGTTTGATTCCTACCGTAATCCGTTTCTCTAAAGTAGGGAGCGGGTGGGACTCAGACTCCTCCCACTGCAGCAGAGCTTTCATCTCAGAGCCCGACAACAGCCGCTGTGGAGCGAAGACTGACTCCTCCCCCGACACCTCGTCTACACACTGCAGGACAACACAGACAGATATAAAATCCAACAATCACATATTATACACTACACGAGATATTAAGTCTTGCACGATTAATTATTAATACGCACCTCCCAAATGCTTAAGAAAATCTAACGTAAAGCACTGTTTGATATGTAATTCTTAAGGAATTCCAAATATATTTTATAATAATTTCTACAGGTGGTCCACAGGCTTGGTACAATGTCTTGTCCTGTGTTTTTACTGCCATTTAAAACATGATTCAGGTACTGACCATTGTTTCTGTGTTGAGGATCTGCCTGAGGAAGTCGAGCAGAGCCGAGAGCAGATCTGCCGAGTCCTTGTTGAAGGCAAACACCAACCTCTTCAATAGCGAGCAAAGACCAGCGCCATGCTTCTTCAGAGCTCTGAAACAAAAGACAAAGTGAGATCAAGGTCTTGCTTGACGAAGAAAAAAGCCAGGTAGAAAGACAAGGGTATACAAAAAGGAAACTGTGGTAATGGCAAGAAACCAGGAGGGGATTGTCATTTACACTTTGAGGTGGTAGAGTCCATAGTCGTGCTCGGTGAGGAATGTCAAAGTCCTGATACAGGTGAGGAGGAGTGGGACGCTGCTCTCTGCATTTCCCAGAACCTCCAACAAGGCGTTGCACACCGATGAGATCATCTCTCGCCCGGGAAGTGAATTGGCCAGTTGCTCAGCCTCCGACATGCAGCTTTCACCAGGAGGAGACACCACCAGAGAGATGTCCTGATGAAGGACATTCATACATTTTAGGTTTGTCCTTTTTCTCTGTCCAAACTTTATCACAATATGTTATATATATATTAGCACTTTCAAGGCACCTCAACCAAAATCAGAAATCCTTTATTAGTTCCCTTATTAGCAGGGAAATGTACATCATTACAGCAAGTGACATAGCAGGTAAGAAAAAAAGGCAAAATAATAAGAGTAAGCATCCTTTGCGTTCTTCATAATCATTTAACTACTCATTCCTGTTCTCTTTGTGTTTGGTGTGAGGCAGCATATATGAAAGTGTAACCATATTCCTAACATAGCATTTTCCAAACGTTTAGGAGTGTGTAAGAACCCTGTACTCTGCTCACCTGGTCACACAGTGACTGTAATACTGTTCCCACTAGTTCGCTGCATTGCTGCTTCGGTAAGGAGCGGTCAGCCGGAGGAACCAGCAGAGACAGCAGGGAGGGGAACAGATCGGCCAGCTGTTCGTCTCCGGACACAGACCCGGAGAGCAGGTGCAGCGCTGCGCTCTTACAAGCTTTCTGTGACACCAGAGCGTCCATCAAAGAAAGTAGCCGCAGGACTTGGCCCCAGCACACAATCTTCCCCTCAGCACTGCAGCGAGCACATTGCATACCATTAAAATACTTCTCTCATTTTAAAAACAAACAGCTGCATATCATACAAAAATCCAAATTTAGAAAACACTTGCAACACGTTAAGCTTTGGGACTATATTGTCCACTGAGAATGGATGCAGCAGCTCACAGCACCAAGAATTGCATATAACTAGCAACAGCTTTTCTGTTTCGATCCAAGGTCTAATACACTAAAGATATTGCAGTAATGATGTTGCAGCGGAAACCCAGCCATAAAGTTGCTTTTGGGTCAATAACGCCATAGAAATGTTAATAGCAAAGAGAAAAACACTGCTTAATCTTTCTGAACTGAATGTTTTTGCAATTAAATTACATAGAAAGGAGCTAAATGTATGCATATTGCCTAATTTAAATGCACAAATAGCTCAGGCGTACTGACAGACTATCTGCTTGGGAGTGCAGTATGTGTGCATGTCAACCTTTGAAAATGACAAGGTTATTCTGTGTCTGGTGCAGATATAGTGGCAGTTAAAGCTGAAGTTATTTCCTGAATTTGCCCTCGAGTGTGTGTGTTTTCACTTACGGCTGCAGCTCCTCCAGCAGCAGCTCCAGCAGGCTCTTCATGATGAGGGTGGCAGTGGGGGAAGAGAGGTCGGCCAGCTGAACGCACATCCTCCTCAGCATGGCCAGGAGAGGAGGGCAGCTGGTGGCGCACGCACACCTCAGTGCCTCAGAGAACACTTTCCACTGCGCCCGGATGTGCATGCTCCACAGCTTCCTTGTGTTCAAGGCTACAGCCACGTCTTGGACTGATATGACCTGTGGAACCAAAAGGCTATTAATGTTTGCGTGTACATATATATATTTTAATGCTTAATGTGAATTCGAGCGTTCCCCTATATTCATTCTGCAGTGGAGCACTTCTGTGAGTCCATGAACCAACCAACTGTCTGTGGTTAGTTCACATGTCTGTAGTCTTTAAAGTGTTGAGTTTGAGAACGCCATTTGGTGTGATGTAGCTGTTATGGTGTAAAGCACTTGGTTAAATTAGGCCTTGTAACTAATTCACCAGCACTTACATCGGTATGACTTGCTTGAAGTGAGTATATCCGCACTTTCTTTGTTGTTCGGGGTATTATTCTTTATGGTTTTTGCATTTATTGTAAGTCTCTTTGGATAAAAAGAGTCAGCCAAATGAAATGTAATGTGTCCGGGCAATTTCTACAACCCCGTAGCCACATCGAAGCAGTCCCCTTGGGAATCACTGTCTATTACTTACAGGTCAGATATGTGACTAAGAGGATAAATTGAGTTACCTGAGTGCTCTGCATGGGCAGTGGAAGAGGCAGAAGCTCAGACAGTAACGTCAAACCAGAGAACAGCCCTTCAGGAGCTTTCAGCAGTGAGCCCAAAACCTCTTTCAGCATCAAAGACCACGTATTACTGGCCAGAGTCTCTTCTGTGTGAGTCACCTGCAGCAAAACACCCCAAAAACCTCAGATTAATGACAATTTAAGAGACTTATAGTCCAATATATCCTATCTTAAACAAAATAGTGCTTATATTCCTGATCATCCACACACCTCTTCATTAACACCCTGTGTAAAGGTGAGCAGTACGTCCACGATGAGCGCCTGTACTCGAGTCTCCTCTCCGTCTAGGCGTCCGGATGCAGGGATGGAGCAGACTATCATGTGGAGCGTCACCAACACACTGGCCACGCGAGTGTCCCTGAATTGGAAAGCTCCCCCGCGCAGGAGCTCCGTCAGCATGGTGCGCAGCAGTCGCAGCGTGCCGATGCAGATGCTGATGATCATGCAGCGCTGCGGCGTGGGGCCCATGTGTCCGTGCACGCGCCACGGCTGCAGCAACAGGCTGCACAGCTTCTGCAAGACACGCACGCACGTATCCAGACCTTCACCAGAAAACAGCTGGACACCTGCAAGATTCCACTTCAGATCCCTCTGCTGACCTGTGAAAAGAAGATAACGTCAACAACAATGAACACAGTAACCAGGGTTACAGATTAACAATAACACCCTGTAGAGTTTTTGACCTTGAGTAGCTATTAGTACACAATCCATCTCACTATTACACTAACCTATGAGTGGGGATCATCGCAGAGAAACACACGCTTGTAATAGCAAAGGCAGAGACGAGCTATGCACTCTGGGATCACGTTTGTTGCCTCTAAGCTTCTCTTCTGTTTTTGCATTTTTTTTATTGCAAGCTATCCATGAACTTTAAATCATAAACCATGTTTTCTGTCTTTACCCTCTACAGCAGGCGGGGGGCAGGCGATGGAACACAAGACCCTGAGAGCAGACACCAGGCCAGTTCCCTCAGCAGTCAACACATTTTCCACATTCTGCAGTCAAGAGAAGACACACGTTAAAATGACCTATAGCGCCGTCATTTGCATACAACCTTGACTCATGCTAATGAGCAGGTACATTTTTGAGCCGTTCAGACTTGTTGGGGAAGCTCTGCATTTCAAGGAGATACTATAGATACTATAAAGACTTGATGTGTAGTTGAGTGTGTGACTGTTTGCTTTGTTAACAGCTTCAGTGGTTTATACAGGGTGCGTTTGTATCAGATCTTAGAATGAGCCACCCTGTCAGCAGCTTGGTTATAAGAGGTGAGAACATTGTACGGTTTCTCCCTGATGGAATAAAGTCTATAAATCTGCATTAAATAAAAATTATGAAACCTGAGTTGAATCTTATAATAAAGTCAGCAGCCAAAACTCTGCCAACTGAAGAGATTTATCACTCACTGACTTACAAATACTTTTAAGACTGTCTGTGGGTGATGCAGGGGGAACTTCTCCAACAGCTACTGAACAAGTGGTGAGATGATGCCTTACTTCAGCAGTAAGTGATGTATAGGAGAGAGCTGTACCTGTTTGATGTAATCTATGAGGACGGGAATGCTGCCAATCTCAAAGCGAACTTTATCCAGAGGCTCCAGCCATTTGCCAAGCTCTGAAGTACAAAGGAGGAAGAAAACATAAACAGTTAAAAAACAGAACTTTAGATCTAAAAAATTGACACTTGTATGCAAGTTTAACCCATGTGTCTCCGGAGAGACAGTTTGGTACATTTTTTTGGCTTCACATTTGAGATAGATCAAATTGCATCATATTTCATGAGTAGCCCCGTGTTCCCAAAGGATAAATATAATATATGATTTGAAAATGTATGCATCTCAAAAAATACGAGGAGAAAAGTGTAAACATGTCATCTATGAGTTCATAACAAGTTGAATATTAAAGATATGCACGCACATGCTGTGTGAATAAACGCACACATTTTATAAACAATGAGAGCGATTTCCTATTTTGTCTTAAATTCCTGACATTAGCTAGGCTTGATAGTTCAAGGGATCTTAACATTTCAAAGTTGTACTGTTACTTGGCACCAGATTTCAAGACGCTAGAGTCATTATTGCATTTATTCTAATCATACTAAATAATACTAATTACCCTGTAACTTGGCATTGGTGTCATCAGCCTTGGCTATGGCGACTAGTGGAGCGGCGTATTGTTCCATCGTCCTCAGGTCGTTGGAGGTCTGCACCACAAGAAGCAGCAGCATACAGGCGTAGTTATACGTCACTGCTTTGCGAGCTTTGGCCTCACTGCAAGGAAAGAAGAAAAACATACATTAAAATAAAACTATGGCATTAAGAAAGAGACTCGAGTAGGAGAGAGCTGTACCCCTGTCCGTCCTTGCTGTGGTGCTGGAGCAGTGTGACTAGACACGACAGGTTGCTTTCCAGGCTGAAGACGTGGGCCACTGCACTGCGGCCGGTCTGAGTGAAGGTCATCAGGTAGAGCGCATGGAGCATGCCCAGGACCTCCGGGTTGTCCCCTTCTTCTAGCCCAGCTCCCCCCTCTCCTCCTGCAGCCACATGGCTCATGAGCTCGGACACACTCTGCAGAGCGTGCAGAGCCTGCATCAGCCACACGCCAAAGCCCTCCTCCCCGAACCCTGGCCCCGTGACACCACCCTCTCCCCCTGTAAAGGTGGTCTCCTCGCTCTCGGCTTCTGCCATTGACGCTAGGAGACGCAGCAGCAGGTTGGTGGGAGTGGGCTGAGCGAGCAGGAAGAGCAGGCCTGACTGTGTGAGCGACAGGAAGCGTAGGAGCTCCCGGACAGCCAGGGTGACTCCGAGATGGCCGGCCGCTGCAGCCGCTGACAACACCGCCGCCGTGCTCTCCAGGAAATGGCATGCATGCATATACCTGAGGAACGAGAAAGCTCATTAATACAAATCCAATCAAGGAGCTCCACTCAACTTTTTTATGAGTTTATTTTCAGTTGTTTTTAAATGATATGTTCTTATATTTGAATCTGTGACAAAACAAGGCAAGTTTATGCAGACCATAATGGTTTATTAAACCTAAAGTATAATGTTGTACCATTATAGACAATAATAGAATTTTTCAACGTATTGACTGAAAATTAAAGAAACTAAATAAAGTGAATGTGTTTTAAATATGTTTCCAAAAGGTGTGACCTCTAGTTCGTATGGATTTTTGTTTTGGGAAATTCTAATTCCTACATACAGCGTCTCTTTCTTTTATATACATTCTATCTTATATGTGTATTGTAAATGTAACTTTTCTTTCTGTTAAACACATTTATTAATGTTCATTCCTCTTTCGAGTCTTTCAAATCTCTAAACAAACATACGAGCTGAAAATGATTGTTGGTCCATGATAATTAGCTCTGTTGACAATCTTATTTGTCGTGTAAAAAAGTGGAGATTATATGTAACTCTAGACAGTAAGTGTGTATGGAACTATAAAAGAATGGAAAAGGTGTTTGTTGAATTCAGATTGTCTGTACTCTGCGGGGTTTGAGGTCATATGTGTTTGTATGTTTACCTGTACAGTGTTGGGTATGGATCGTCCCTCTCCTGTGGCCCCGTTATCCTAGCACTCGTGGGGAAGGCTTTAACGGGCGGCTGCACCATGCAGTAAGGGGCTGTCTCTAGCAGGTGATGTAACTCTTCCAAAACCCCTGCAAGCCTATCCAGCTCAGCCTCGCTCACAGGGGAGGAGTTCAGCGACGGCTCCTCCTCCATGGGGATCTCAGCATCCTCCATCTCCTCCTAAGATAGTTAGCCATGGTTATCATTAAAGATGAATTAAGCTAGTAACGTGTGTGTGTGAGAATAAGTGTGTGTGAGTCTACCTGCTGTTGTTCACTCAATGCTGCTGCGGCCCGCTGCAGGTCGACCAGCACCTCATACATGTGGCTCTTCTGTAATATCGCGTTTCCAGCTGTAATGACCCTCACCGTTTCTTCACGCAGGAACATCTGGACTAAACGCTGTGAACAGGACATACAGCAGAGTGTCAGATATGAATGAAAGTGTCATGTTTGATTTACTTACAGCACAGCAAAGGCAGTAAGAGCTTAAATTAAACATGAATAGCATTCACACACATTCATTCAGAGGCAGCCCCACAAAATACAGCTGCCCAGGAGAGACTAACATTCACCGCCTATGGTTCAATATGTGCACTTGGATCAAATGTAAGGCTGAGTTCTATTTGTGATTTTATTCATCGGTTTAAGCACATCAGGAAGATCAAGTCATTTTGTCAAATTCTTGTTTTTTCTTATGCATTTAATAAGAAATGTTCTACAATATACCATTTTCAAGTTTGTACAGTAGCGTAGTGATGCTAACCTGGTAGCCACTCTTCTCCGACTCTCCTGCATGTAGGAACGCTTCTGCTCCAGCGGGAATGCTGGTCAGAGCACCCAGAGCTCTCAGGATACTCAGCTTCAGTGTAGAGGAGACGTGATCCGCTTGGATGAGCTCCAGCAGCACACCGAGAGCCCCTTCGCGCAGCAGCACTGAGAGGCCCTGTGGGCACTCTGCAAGCTGTGATAGGAGCTTGGCTCCAGCTTTCAATTGTCTGAGATTAAGAGCAATGGGTTGTTTCAGAGCAATCTCCATATTCAGAGCTTGGAGTGCCCATTGTGCTAAAACTCCAACAGGTTCCTCCATCTCACCCTCTCCTTGTTTGATGAAATGAGCGAGACCTTTGGCCAGTAGGGCAGGAGCCTCTTCTAGAGCAGGGACCCAGCGGGCATCCCTGTCCTCTCCAAAACTGGTCAGTAGCTCTTTGAGCTGGGCCACAGCGTCTGCCTCCTCTCCCCCTGCTGGTCCTTCTGAACCACCAGAGTCTATTGGCTCTTCCACACTGGCCTTCTCAAACTGGGTATGCAAGCGAGTCTTGTATGGAGGGGTGAAGTAGAGCAGAGGTCTAAGTTCTCGCTCGTATGGGTCAAACTGGACAGGTGGGACGGACGCAAGGTCCTCAGGAGTGTAGTCCATGTCAAAGGTGGGCAGCTTGAAACTACCATTATCCAAATCATCCTCGTCGCTGGAAATCTGCTCATAGCCGTCATCACCTGGAAGGTTAAGTGACAAAAGTTAATCAAAGATCCTTCAATCATTCACAAAATATGTGTACAAAATGAAAGAAATGGGGAGGCAAGCGACTACTACATATTCCTTTACTAACTCACAGACAAACCTTCATCACTCCAAACATGCTGGGTTAGTTTGACATGCAGGATGAGACGCAGCACGAGCATCAGACTGTGAGGATGTGTGAGCTAGACCTCCACATGACAGCTCACTCACTCACTCACTCACTCACATCCCAAATGGACCCTGCCCCCGGGGGAGTTTGCAGTACTAAGAGGGGTTCAGGGCCCGGCATCCATTTGGGATTGCAGACTATCCTACTCTCACAGAATAACTCCCCTACCTTCCTCCATCTCCTCGTCCTCACCCTCATCTTCCTCTTCTTCTTCCTCCTCTTCAGGGACACTGCCCTCTGTCCGTGCGTCTTCTTCCTCCTCAGGCTCCTCCTCATCGCCCTCTTCCTCTTGTTCAGCATCGGAGTATGCTTCATCAGCAGGCAGCGACCTCTCAGGTGACACGGCCTCCAGGTAGTCGTCTCGGCCCTCCATCGGCTCGACTTTGACCGCACCCACTGTAAATGTCAAGAGAGGAAACACAGTTCACCTAACATACCCACAGGGCACGTGTGACATGCAAGCTGTACATTCATCAACATTAGAGGCCTACATATGAAAAACCACTTAAGGATCATAACGGTATTTTTTCATGTTCTAACACAATGCCTATACTTATCGAGAGTACAACACTTTTTTAAATGATGTTTAAGAACCAGGCAGGAAGAGTTACGTTTTTATTAACTTCAGTACATCAGGGCAATCAGCTTGCAGAGACTTGCTTAGGAAATGTAATGCATCACAGAGAACACTGTGAGCCCTTTATGTGAAACTCTGACTAAGTGTTTTTGTACAAGTAAACTTAAAGCCAAAAACCTAGTTTATGCTTATAATAAAAAAATGGACTATTAAATAATAAGTACCCCTTTTTACAACTGTACTATGTTACAGTACCTTCTTGTTGTCAAAGCCTTGTTTTTAAAAGTTCTTTGTCTACGGCTTATTTTGGAGGTGTTACAAAATTGTGAGTTTTGTCCACCTTTTTTGTTTATTATGGGAAATGTCAACCAGTATTAAAAAACTACAGCAGCATCTCTGTTATATTGCTGTTGAGAAATGAACAGTGGCAGATAGAATCTGATAGCACAAAAGGGTGTGCAGTTCTCACCTGTCACTTGGACCTGCTCTTCATCATCATCATCTGGGGGCGGAGGTCCAGGAGGAGTACGAGGTCCTCTGGGCGCTGGTCTGGGTGGGCTGCCATTGTACTGGTCATCTTTTTCCCACTCTAAAAAAAAAGCAATAGATAGACAATATAAAAAGCAAATCTGGGAAGATAAGAGATAATCTGTTCAGTATCAGAGGTGTAAAGAGCGTCGGGTAATTTCGGCAAACTGACGCGCACCTTGTTTAACGATCCGCTTGGGCCCGCTTTGTTGTTGAGGGGGTGGAGGTGGAGGAGGAGGGGGTGAGGCTTGGTCATGTCCGTGTGAGCGATCTGCTGTCCCGTACACTGCTACAGTCAGAGTGGTGTACCAGCCACGCAGCACCAAGCCATCTGTGTTCACCTGTATGCACAAACCCATTCAGTTATTCGCAATTCAACAGAGGAAAAAATGGAACCCTTCATGTTTTAGGACAATCCTTTACCTTTCCACTGGGTCTGAACACAATGGACTTGTTCTCATCATATTCCAGACTGAGGGCAGAAAGCAAAACAGAGCAGATAAAACATCACTGAAAATATATATCAAGGCTGAACAGTCATTGAACTTGTGTTTGCTTGTTCATCATCTTAGGGATTTCAGTTTTAGAAAATAGCACGCAACTGCAATTAAGTTTAGAAATCAGTTAAGTCCTGAATAAACCTGTTTCCAAATAACACAAACATATTGTTGTGTAATTTTGTCTAAAAAAATCCCTCATTTTCTGTCTCTCTGCTCTCTTTTATCTAATCAGGGGCAAAAGTACAGATTGTTTTTTTTATCTGTGAGGTTCAGACAGTTTTACGTCACTATGACACACTGGAAGAATTTGGCAATATGTGTCATCATATAGAAGTGACTGCTCAATGCATAGTGATACCGTAGGCATGGCAATATACTGCACACCGTTTTTAAATCTAATTTTAGGGGAAATAAACGAGTATAACAAACATTTTGATGTTTATTTGTTTTTGTTTTTGACATTTGGAAGATTTACTCCCAAGTTTCCAACCAGAGATAATACCTAGGGTGTGTCCTATTTAGTCTTCAACGGCTCTTACACAATGCACGCCTCTAAATACACTTTACGCTCTGTTGCAGCTGTGCATACCTCTGTTATTATGAGAAGGGGATAAATATGATGTAATCTATCAATCAAATATTCATCTATTTCACCTCTTAGTTTTTTTGACATTTCCACTGTGTGGGTAGGGTTCAGTTTCTGGAGAGACCAGTTTGCCAGCATAGGAACAAAGACACCTGAATCTGGGTGGGTGTAGATACACGTCCCTCTGGGAACAGGGCTCAGTTGCTACTAAGACTGGTTCTTCAGGTGAAACAGACTTTGCATCTCAAGCAGTTTTGAAGTTTGACCAGGAAATACTGACATGGAAGAGAGGCTTGGTGGAAAAGAATATCGAAAGTGGATAGTGAAAAATCATTCTGACCTGCCAAGTCTGTTGAACACGTGATTGTTGGGTTTGGTGACATTGTTGAAGAATAAATCCAACTGGAAGGAGTGAGGTGACGTCTCCCTGGGATCACAGAAACACATTAATGTGGCTGCCAGGGCTATATGGACATACATCAACAAAGGGGTGGGAGTTTTGACAATATAGACGCAGTCGTCAGATTGTCAAGTCACACATTTACTATGTATTGCAATAACATAAATTATAAACTACATTTTAAGATAATAACATAAGATAAAAGGTACTTTATTGATCTCAATTTGGGAAATGTTTGCATTGCAGCAGCATAAAAAGACACGGCATTATACATCAGAGAAATTAAAAGACTAGAAATAAACAATTGAAAATGTAAACATCTCAATAGAAATAAAATAGCATTAAAAAAGTAGAAATTATACATATTGGAATAAAAATGTACAGTAAACAAAAACATAAAGCAGGATATTATATATACATTAAGTTTGTAAGGAATGGAATATTCTATAGAATATAAATGTGATTCTTGGTTACTTATTACACTGCAACACATAGATCTAGGTGGACTCAAAACACAGGTAGAGTAGTGTGTATGTCACTGAGTATTTGTGAGTGGTATATTGCTCTTACCCAAATGCTCTGCTGTCAGGTAAATTACTGTGTGCTTTGATGCCTGGAGGAATCACCCGCACCTCTGTGATCAACACGCCGCAAGGAAACCGCACCACATCCACGTTGGTCAGCTGAATTGCATTGAACACCATAATTAATAAACCACAACGTATTTATATAGCCCAATATCAAAAAACACTTGTGTGTGTGCTTTACAGATGAACAAACATGATGACAGTGCTAAAATAAAAAACTACAATTACAATAAAATAACAAAAAAGACAAGACAGAATGTAAAATTCTAATAAAAAGATTAAGACAAAACTAATATACATATACATGGCCATGTTGAGTTTACAAAGTTAGCATTAGCCTCTCTGCTAACTAGCAAACAAACTGCGCAAGGGGGCAACATGCAAGTTGGGTGCCTTTATAGGGTTATTTACATATACATCTATTTCAGTTATATATAAAGTAAAATGAGTTGTGTATTGGGAAAGTGTGTAACGTTAGTGCAATACAAGCTGTGAACTGTTATCACAACAACCAGGATACACTGCGAATGTTAGCCATGCTATCAACGTTAGCTTAGACGTTTAGCATCGATCTCTTAAACCATGACTCTGACTAGTATGAGTATTTGCTGCAGGAATATCTGAAGCAAATATACAAACGGGGGGTAAGGCATGCACAATATTACCTCTGCACTCTGGTGTTTAAACGTGTCTAGAAAAAGAAGCTCGGTAGAAGTGTCCCCCGCCATCGTTTATTGCTCCGTCGGGCCAGGGGTACACTTCCGGTCTGTGTGCGTGAATACTTCCGGAGCACAAATGTAAACAACTTTATCAGAAAATATAAAACTTTATTGATACAATTTTCACATTATGTAACTATTATAAGTATTGCAGTGAAACTGAATTCCCTCAGACTCATTAGAATAACAGAATATTAATATTATATTATATAGTTTATTACATGAATGTATTCATGTTAACAAAACAAAGGTTAGAAACAGTGGTATGGTTTAACTGATAAGTACAGTTTGTTATTTTCTTTTTGTGCATTTTATAATTATGTATGTGTTGTTTGATATAGCAACACTTTATTCCTGCAGAATTGATAATAAAATAAAACATACTTTTTTTTATTGTTGGCTGTCAAGTTAGGTACATTTACTTGCACATTAAACAACTAATGTGTACCAAAGTGCTTTTTTACACAGAAGTTAGGCTAATAAAACACAAACTTTAATAGGTCAATATAATTAAATTAATGAAAGCATAATATGTTTGTTTTTGTATTCACAGCACACTCCTACTTCACAAACAGAATGAATAACCCTCATATAAAAACAAGAGGGGATCTTCCATTTTCAATAGAGGTTACTTTCAATAGGCTTATATGCCTTCCATTCATTTGCATAATATTTGAGTAAAAACAAGGAAATCCTAATACAGGAATTGTTTAATTATTTAAGAGCCTGTGGATACACCGTTTTTATTATTCAACTAAACCTCACCCTTTTACCACTGATACTTGCAGGGCCCCGTAAAAATGTAATAAAAGAGACACTTTAATTAGTCCTACTTTGATACTGAAAAATACGCTTAGAAACTCATTCAATTTTCTGTCCGTGGTTTGCCACGTCCTAATCTGCAAACCACCTGAAGGAGGGAGGGGGCAGGTAGAGAGTCACGTGGTCTCACAGGTAGATGCAATACAAAAACGGGGCACGTTCAGCCATTACTCCGAGATGGTGACTGCAGGAGGTTTCACGTAAGATTTTACAGGAATCGAAACTTGGATTTACGGACTTCACCTTTGCGCTCAGGTGTCACAGTAAAGGTGTTTATATCTCTTGGCTCCCCCGTGTTGTCCTCGCAGGTGTATCTTCAGTTCCTGCCCTTTACTTTTTGTGCAGCGTTGGATTTTTTTCCTTCCGGCGGTGTTTGTGCTCAGATGACGGCGCAGGTAGACTACCTGGTGGTGTTTTTCACCGCCACATCTGGCGCGAGTGGAGAGCTGTTGGGATCCGACGAGAAGGAGCTCGTGCAGTTGGTTTGGCAGCTGGTGGATGTTAAGAACAAACAGGTGAAACTTTATTATTTGTTACTGAGAGTTATCGTTGATAAAAATCAGGAAATGTAGTGGTAAACAACTCAAGTCGGAAATGGTCTCCAAAACCGCAGCCGTTTATAATAACGTTGTAAACATTTATTAGCTGAATTTAGGCTGTTAAGTTATTCAGTAAAATGGGAGGACTAATATATAGCCTACTCCTAATGCTGTCTACATGTTTACATTTTTAAACAGGCTCTGGCTTCGTTATGTGATAATATAAATGTAAAAAGAGTCTGTATTACATACATTTCATGTTATTTATTCAGCCTTCAGCTTGTGAGTTTCTATAAGAGCTTCTGTTTCTAGACTAACACGTTTTTTTTCTTCTTCTCTGAACCAGTTGGGCAAGGTGAATGAGATCCTCATTAAGCCTGACCTCTTAGAATTGACAGAGAAAAAAGAGGAGGAGGATGTGGTGGAGGAGAGCGTGGAAGAGGAGAATGGACACGGAGCTGATCATGTCTCCACAGCCACAAGTCTTGAGACTGCATTAAACCTGGTAATAACATACCTTATATCAGTACCATAAGCATCAAACAGCATTATACCTGGCAATAACATACCTTAAGTCACTCCAAATAATGTTTTTTTTTATTACCATCCAATTGTGGAGATAAGTGAGGATATCATTTCAACATTTTAATTTATTTTCTAAATGTTTTATGACTGTCTTGCAGTTTCACATAGAACTGTCAAACGAGGTGAACAGCGCAGGCGCAGGCACGTCGGTGTGTTTGTGTACAGACGGGCAGCTCCACATCCGCCAAGTGATTCACCCCGAGGCTGCAAGCAAGGTGAGCTGAATGGGTGAACGCCTTGCAGCCAGGGCGGATGTTCTGCAGGAACCGTCAGTGCTAACACAGTCACAAAGGGATGTGTTGTGTCAGCATTGAGCTCCTGGTTGAATTCAAATTTACAGTGAAAGTTGCTCTACAGCCAAGAGCTGCTCATGAAAACCTGTCCAATGACACACGCCCATGCACATACCACCTACACAATGAAGCTGATAATATTCTCCTGAATGTCTTAAACCTGTGTGAAATTGTTCACCTGGCGTGAGCAAACAGTGATATGGTGGCAATAAAAAGGCAGCTGTTGACGCGCTGGTTAACATCCGTATCTTTAATTTCTCCCATCTGCAGAACATCCTGGTCCCAGACTGTTTCTACTCTTTCTTTGACCTTCGGAAAGAGTTCAAGACACATTTCCCCACACCTGACCTCAAGACTTTGAATGTACACATCATGGCAGAGTGTATCCTTCATTATGTCACTGTAAATGTGTGTGTCATACTAATGCATTTATGTATATTTTGGACATTCTTTTTCAGTTATTCATGCTCAAGTATATCTTGATCTTTTGTGCTCCTGTTTCGCTCAGAAACACACACATTAGAAGTTTGTAATCCGCAGGTGTTGGCTACAAGACTGGAGGTTTTGAAATGCAAATAGGGAAACAATGGCAGCACCTTACTAAGCGCTCAGTGAGCGAGTGTGTGTTTAGCCAACAGGGTAAACCCCACGCACCCACTGAAACAGGATAAACTAAGATCTATGTGTGTTTCTCTTTCATCGTATGCCCTGTTTCGGTGGCTTTTCCATTTTCTCTCATTTTACACCTGTCACACACTCACACACTCATACGTACTCGTATGACAAAACCTTCTTGCTGTCTCAAACTGTAGACTGCTTTTATTTGGCTGCTTCTTGTTTCCTTTCCTTGACTGCCTCCCCCACAGCTCTTAGTATACCTGTTGATGTGCCCCCCATGTGGGATCCCT
The DNA here is from genome assembly GCF_036324505.1 of Eleginops maclovinus. Classification (NCBI taxonomy): domain Eukaryota; kingdom Metazoa; phylum Chordata; class Actinopteri; order Perciformes; family Eleginopidae; genus Eleginops; species Eleginops maclovinus. The sequence goes on along the minus strand of NC_086351.1, from coordinate 11,634,964 downwards.
CAGCCATACTGGATCCCTCAGCCATACTGCCTGCAGAAATAGCTGTACAGCAGGTCCAGATTACGGGCAGCATTGTCCTGGCCCTGCTTTCTGAGCCATATAGTAAGTACCATATATGACTTTACTCAAAAGTGAAAAATTACAGACTTGTCATTTAAGTAGGCCTTAAAGCTTACTGTGCGTGTGTCGACAGGTAAGCAACTTAAACAATCATTGTTCAAATGATATTTAAGGAAACAGAAAATGAATCAACAGTTAAATTAAACATTTCTCAAGCATTCTCATGCTAATTATGTTTTGGTCTAAGATTCTCAAAAATAAGTACTTGCTCTCTTTAGTCTTATATGACACATTTTCGGCAAGTTCTTTGGATTATTGACAGAACATCTGACAAAACAAGCTATTTGAATAGGTTGCTATATTTAAGGCATTGAGATTTTGTGCCAAATAATGAATAAATACATAATAGGTATTAAGTAGAAGATCTATTTACAAATAAGCAATTTGCTCTACTTGTTCATTTCTGTAAGTACAGGTCAGTTGTGATGTAATTTATGATCTAAGGTTTGGCTGTATTGCTTTCCCATTACAGACCACACATTTACTACCCAGGAGAGAGTTAGTGAGAAGTTTGAGAATGGCACATGGTAAGTAAAGTTTGCTCAAGGTTAATATATTTTTTTGTTGTTCTCTGCGTCTGAAATCAACTCCAAGTCCGCTCCTGCCGTGCTAATGTCTCTTTGTGTGTGCTTCTCCTTGTGTGTGTGCAGCAGTAAGATGGAGAAAGTGTGTGACAACACAGTGATCAGAGCCAGAGGGTTGCCGTGGCAGTCTTCTGATCAGGACATCGCTCGATTCTTCAGAGGACTCAACATTGCCAAGTAGGTTGGACCAATATAAACGGCACTCTCGTTTATGCAGGATTTTGTTTCTTTAAGTAAACAAACGTAATATATATACTATAAACCTGCCGTTGACACAAGGTTCAACCCCCTCTCTTATGCTCTGTATGTTGTGTTGTTTAGAGGAGGGGCTGCATTGTGTCTTAATGCTCAGGGCAGGAGGAACGGAGAAGCTCTCGTTCGTTTTGTCAGTGAAGAACACCGAGACCTGGCGCTGCAGAGACACAAACACCACATGGGCAGCAGATACATAGAGGTAACCTGTCTTAACCCTGCATTAAATAAAAGATTCAGCCACTCTACCAGAACTAATCTAACCACTTCAGACAAAAAGTATTAACCTTTGTCTTGTTCCTTTCGAATGGCAGGTTTACAAAGCATCAGGAGAAGACTTCCTGAAGATAGCAGGAGGTGAGAAGATATAAACATTAGTAAAATTTGGTTTGGTGTTGTGTACACAATAACGTTGGAACAGATTAAGTCTGAAGCTCTTGGGTGTTGCTCTGATTTAGTGGGGGAATTTCCTGTTATGAGAATCAACCAACAATTGATTAATTATCCAAATATCCAAATACACCCAAAAAATCAGACGGTTTGGTTTTCTTTATACATTTGTTTTCATGTTACTTACAATATTCAAGCTGGATAACTGAATGTATTCCAGAACCCTCATAAATTATTTTTGGTTGGACTGTTTAATTTTATGAAAATGTTTTCCAGACGATTTCATCTCTAAAGGTAAAATAATAACTTAAAGAAAAAGTTGCAGTTTTTCCAAAAGGAACATTAAAATACCACATATAGCTCCGGAAAAAATTAAGAAACCACTCCAAATGTTTCTTAAATCTTTTTCTCTACATGTATGGCAGCCTGTCCAATGTCTGTTGAATTCCAACACACATAAGTATTGTCAGTAGTTTATAGAATACAATAAAACATCATTTAACTCAAAAGACATGCCTATAAATAATAAAACTAGAGAAACTGATAATGCTGAAGTGGTTTCTTCATTTCTTCCGGGGCTGTATGTCGAAGCACTCCCAAGAAAACAGGAAGTTACCTTCTACGTACATGATGCTGGTAATAAATTAATCAAAATCTGTCACTCTTTCAATCACAAAGGGATTTGAGTTAACTTGACACTTTTACGGTTGTGATTGTTATTAGTTATGGAATAAAAGGGGCAAGAAAAACCTCTTGGCTCTAAATACTATCACAGAGTGCTGCTCAAGGAAATAAAAATGCAATGCTGTTCAAATCTACACTGTGATCATTTTTATTTGTATAGTTTTAGTTAAACAGGTGTGTCTGTGTGTGCGGCAGGTACTTCCAATGAGGTAGCAATGTTCCTGTCCCGGGAAGACCAGATCATAGTGAGGATGCGAGGCCTTCCCTTCATCGCGACACAGGAGCAGGTGCTCGCCTTCTTCTCCCCGGACGATGCTCTTAAAGAGATGTGTCCGGTCAGCGGAGGGAAGGATGGCATCCTCTTCGTACGCTACCCAGACGGGCGCCCCACTGGCGATGCTTTTGTTTTATTTGCCTGCGAAGAACATGCCCAGTGTGCTCTGAGGAAACACAAGGAAATCCTGGGCAGAAGATATATTGAGCTGTTCAAAAGTACAGCAGCAGAGGTCCAGCAGGTATGTCAGGGTGTGCGCCTGGATGTGGGTGTGCATCTTTGTTTGTGTGTACTTTTATTTCTGTCCCTTCCTTTTAAATTAGGATTGTTTGTTTTGTGTTGTTAACCTCTTTGCTATTTGAGGTAAAAAGAGGGTTTTACAAAGATGTGTTAGTTTGTGTGCACACAGCAGGGAGTGTGTGGGTGTGTTACTTTTCTCTTCCATTAGTTGTTTGAGTTGGGCTTATGGGGGGACTGCTGTGTGTGTGTGTGTGTGTGTGTGTGTGTGTGTGTGTGTGTGTGTGTGTGTGTGTGTGTGTGTGTGTGTGTGTGTGTGTGTGTGTGTGTGTGTGTGTGTGTGTGTGTGTGTGTGTGTGTGTGTGTGTGTGTGTGTGTGTGTGTGTGTGTGTGTGTACACTCTGTGAAAGGTTATTCGTCTTTCTCTTTTGTTGGTCTTCCTCTGTCTTTCTCCCTCTCTTGAGAATTGAAAACACGTTGACTGAACTTTCTTATCTTAGCAGAGTGATAAGACCACAGCCATATCTATGCAGAGGCTTCACCTCGTATGTTTATGTATGATGGACTGAGAGGTTTTATTGGTCCTCTCTAGAAATGCAAACAAGCCAGCGTTTGCCTGACATTGCAACACATTCAAACACGTGGACTTGTCTTTGTTGTACACAAAATAACTGCTAAAGTTGGGCAATTCTACATCTGTCTTTTATACACGTTCTTGATTTTAAATGTGATTGTAAATAGCGAGTGTGTGTTAGTGTATTAGTGTGTTTAGTAATACAAATATTTGGGGAAGGGTAGACAGGCTACACTTAAATCAGTACGACCTCCTTGACTGTTTTTGCTGCAGGCAGAGTATGTAATTTATGTTTGTGTGTTTTAGGTGTTGAACCGGTACTCGTCGGCCCCTCTGATCGCTGTGGCCCCTGCACCCTTGGTGTCAATGCTTCCCACAGTTTCTCTCCTGCCCCCTCCTGGTGGTCTTAGAGACTGCCTGAGGCTCAGGGGGCTGCCGTACACAGCGAGCATAGAGGACATCCTCACCTTCCTGGGCGAGTTTACACACGATATCAGACCTCATGGCGTGCACATGGTCCTCAACCAGCAGGTACATGCAGCAACTGCACTGACACACCCATGGACTCACATGCTAATGGTATTACCGCGATATCTATAGTACATTTGAAAAAAACAAACAATAATGCTGTCAGTAAAATTAATATTTTACTTCAGTCCCCGGTAGACCCCCACACATATATCAACACTGACTATAGCACCCCCTTGTTGTGTTAATAACTGCAATATAGCATGGCTGCTATACTCGCTCTTTCTGCTGTACAAATGAAAATTTGCCCTCTGTGGGACGAATAAAGGTATTCTGATTCTGAAGAGCGGAAAAACAGAAATGATTTATGGGGCATTCAATTATTCAAAATAGTACCATGTGTATCATTAATCTGATATCAATATCTTATTGGTAAATTGTTACACCCCATCTCCAACACAAAGGGTGACCTCTGACTGTTTGTGTTTCCAGGGTCGTCCATCAGGGGACTGCTTCATCCAGATGACCTCAGCAGAGCGGGCTATCCAGGCCTCACAGCGGCTCCATAAGCACGTCATGTCCAGCCAGCGCGGGGCCAACAGCCGCTACGTGGAGGTGTTCCCCTGCAGCGCGGAGGAGATGGGCCTGGTGCTGATGGGAGGCTCGCTCTCACACACACATACACACACACACACCCGGAACAGGAGTGGGACAGGGCTCAGCCCGCCGCCATGTAAGTCAAGACGTAAGTGCCGCTGGGAGCTGGGGGTGCTTCGGGACTGCAGGGTAGGTGGGCTCCTGCCCTGGGGGGCAGGGTGGCTGGGTTTTCTCCAATCTAGTACCATGGGAAGAGTGGGTCTGAAAAAGAGAGGATAAAAGTGTGTGTGTGTGTGTGTGTGTGTGTGTGTGTGTGTGTGTGTGTGTGTGTGTGTGTGTGTGTGTGTGTGTGTGTGTGTGTGTGTGTGTGTGTGTGTGTGTGTGTGTGTGTGTGTGTGTGTGTGTGTGTGTGTGTGTGTGTGTGTGTGTGTGTGTGTGTGTGTGTGTGTGTGTGTGTGTGTGTGTGTGTGTGTGTGTGTGTGTGTGTGTGTGTGTGTGTGTGTGTGTGTGTGTGTGTGTGTGTGTGTACCTCCTTGTGATTTAGTTTGATTCAATTGCCCATCTGCATGCACTGAGAAACCTCACATGTTTACTGTTATTCTACCTTTTCACCTGTGTTGTTCACACATTCTGATTGTAGAGAATCTTCTTCAGCAGCATGTTTGTTAATTAATATTAATTTTACCACTTTACCACTGCTTGATCATAAATATCTGATGGGGTTGGAGCACTCTGTCGTGCATCAACATGGCTTACAACTCTCCAGCCTTCTCAGATTGGTAGTGGTGGTTTTTGGGATTCAGCCTCAGTAGACCGGTGCACCTCGAGTGTGCGTCTCCTTTGCTTGACCAATCAGTGCAACTGTGGGTAAGGTGTGCAGAGCTGAACGCTGTCGTGTAGAACTGTCTCTTCTCCGTGTCTGTAGTTCCTCACCATCATGCACTGATGCACTCAAAAAAGAGACATTTTATTGTAATTAAAGCTTTTACTTTAACTTTTTCTATATATATTTGACCTTAATGGCACACTAAACCAGTAGCTACAGTTAAACAATAAAAAAGAGACAAAACAAAAACATGAAATAAATCTGGGCCCAAAAATGTAGCTACATGTACAGTAAAACACATTAAACTGTGGAAGCAAAACAGGAAAAAACAACATATATTTAAATGAGGGGGCAACATGTATCAAGATGCAAGATAGTATATAAATCAGAAAGAGCAAACTTCCTAAAAGTAGCAACGGAGTAATGGTGGTCATTGTTTGCTCTTTTGCATGAGCGCCTCAGAAACAAACAATGACCTGACTTTATCATCATGACTTTATATCTATGTATGTTTGTAACTCTTCCTCCTCTCCCTCTGTTCTATCTTCTCCAGGTTTATCTCCACCCTCCTACTCCTTCGGCCCCCCTCCACCTGTCATGACCTCAGAGGCGGCTGCTGCCCTCTACCCTCCCATTGGTCAGGTCTTGCTGGCCCCACGCCCCCTGCCACCACATGCATACTACCCCGGCTCGGCTCAGCTGTACATGAATTACGCAGCCTACTACCCAAGGTAAACAGTGATGTTACAGGTGAACAGAGAGACACATGGGAGCCCTTCATGTTATCTGAGGACTTCAGACTTTCACGTATAGAAGACCTCTCAGTTATCTCAATATCTTAAACCACTCCTAAGATCATTCCTAAGGATCTTCATGACGTAATATGTTGTTAATCTTCTCTTGCGTAACGGTGAAATACATTTGGCTAAGATCTCTTATAGCATGAGATCTTAAATGTCGCAGAATTAAGATATTTTAATGAAAATTACAGGATTTAGTTCAAGCCACCAGGACATGCTTACTGGGTCCTGGTGGTCCTTAGTCACACCCAAAACTTAACTGGTTTAAAAAGATTTAGTACTTTTGAACCACGAAGATGCGAAAATAATGATGTTATTTATCATGATAATATTTGTTTGTGAGAGCTTGCTTAGCCACACAAATTTAGTTGCACAGCATTTTCTAATCAGACATGCTTTCTAATTCACTTTCCGAGGTAATCACAAATAAAACAAACCACCTCAGGGTTGTTAGAGAATGATCTATGTTTATTTGTTGGCTCTGTGCAGATGAGTAAGCGTATAAGAAACCAAACCGGTATTGTTTAGATGTTGATTTACTGGGTCTCATGTTTGCTTTTATTATGGTAACTAGAAGAACATACATGCACTAAAAACATAAAATATTCTCCATTTAATTTTACGATATCTATATGCTATGTTTATGTCTTTTTTGTGTTGCTGATATTCAATTTAAAGTTTTACTTGCCCCTGTGACAATACCACAAAGACCGCATGTGATCTCAAATTCTAACTAAGTGATTTAACTGCAATAATTTGCAATAATACTATAGTGAACCGATTTATATTTATAAATCTGTGCAGTATTTTATTGTCTCCACAGCTACTGAGAATAGACTGTGTGAAAATAGTTCTTGTTAAATTGCGTCTTGGAAAGGAGAAAGGTTGGGAGAAGGTCAGTTAATAACTGAACGCTGTGGTATCACAGAACTTGGTAAACTTTAGTGACCTCTGTCTCTCCCTGGTTAGCCCTTTCTGTCATTGAGAAAATATTTATAGACGACGCCCAGAGTGACTCTCAGTCTGGAGAAGCGTATCTGCTTTGATTACTCAGGGACATGCCGTTTTCAAGTTAGTTTGTTTTTTTCTTAGATATTTTTATGATAACAGTCTGCCTTCTCTTTTGTCTTTCTCCAGTCCACCTGGCTCACCTACCACTGTAGGTTTCTTCCCCTCCCCCTCCTCACTGTCCTCTCCTGGGGGGTTGGTGCGTATGCCAGGTCTGACATACAACAGCAACGGAGTCAAAGAGCTCATTAATGCAGTGCAAGGATATCAGGTAAGAGTCTTATCAATATATGCTGAATAACTCTCCTTACAGTTCCTACATGCAAATCCTATCTGGCTTCCTAGCGCTCACACATCGCTGTAGGATATAAGTGTTGTATTCAAATCTTCCTCTGCTGTGGGTGTGTCTTGTCAGGCATGCACTGTGTTTGCCCAGAGGCTATCAAACTAGTTTATCCTGTCTCCTCTCCCTGGTTTGTCACACATTCACTGCTGCTTGCTTCGACTTGAATCCGAGAAACTTGAGTCTCGTTTAAACTTGGAAGTGAGTGAAAAATCCCAGGGATATGTTTAAAAAAGTATATCGAATTAAGAGACATGTAGAGTGAGAATGTGAAGTATATTTTTCGTCCTGGAGTTTAAAAGTCCTTATGAGATTTAGGTTAGTATCTATGGTTGTTTGTTACTCAGCCCCTGTTTCTTTCATTCCTCCCCCTTCATCACACCACAGTTTGCCCCCGAGGATGCTCTCATCCACGCCCATGGGGCTATGCACGCTCACGATCCGACCGGGACATTGCTTACACAGCCCAAAGAATGGGTGTGTATTTAAGGTGTCTAAGGCAGGTGGCAGGTAAGGATTGGCTCAGTGAGGGGGTTCAGTTTGTCCGTGTTTGTAGCTGGGGCTTGGGTTTCGACTGGTCATCAGGGGAAACGGGGCTCAACAGCAACATTTCCTATGAAAACAAAGAATTTCACACTAACCACACGCAGTAGCAATAATGGACACATTCTCGATATGGGTTAAGCAGTTAAAATAATGAATAATTAAATCTAGCTCTGGTTTTTGTCTTTCATTGTTCTGGCTTTCATCGCAGCGCAATCTCTGATACAAGCTACTACATTTCTGTCCTTCTAAGCAGTTATTTATTGGCTAAAGCAATAGCCAAGAGGATTAATCGACCGTTCCTAAACTCCTCCAATCAGTAATTTTCAAATGGTACCTTAACTGTGTTATATCAGACCTGTCAAGCTTTGGATGTCTGTCTTTCGTTACTCTATAACTCATGAGTTAAGATGATGGTGTTTCTTTTGAAATCATCTTTCTTAAACAAAAACACCACAATAAAAGTCTGAGGGTTAGATTAGAGACTGTTTATCTGCTCTAATGTGAGCTGCAACATTAACATACCCGGCTAACTAGCTTCTTTGTTTAAAAAAAGTAATGAAAGTACAGGCATAAAAATAACTACAACTACTGATGACTGAGCAAAAATTAATTAATTGCAGTGCAATATTGCTACTGCTCTGATTCGTGCTTCTAAATAGATTTTCTCCAACCCTGGTTAAGGTTTCTGGGTATTGTAGTATTCTAGCAGTCGTGCAAAATGCTTGACAGGTGTAGAAATAGTAACTAAGGGGGTGCAGGGCTTAGTGAACGGTCAGTGGTGGTGGTGTTGTAGTGAAATAATGACGGGTTATAACAGGTGTAGCCTTCAGGTGGATGAGGATGTGATGGGTAACATCTGGTGCTGGTGTTAGGGCTCTGTGTTACAATGGGATAATTCTCTTCTCTTTCTCCTCCCCCTTCCTTACCCCAAACCCTCCTTCCTCCCTGCCCCCAGAGTCCCGCAGAGTCCATGTCTCTCCTGAGCAGCAGTCTGATTGGTCAGTCCAGCGGAGGTGAGGCTTCTCTCATGTCCCTCTCCGGTCTCATGACCAAGCCGGCGGGGCAGTACCTGGACCTGACCCTGTTGTAGGGTCACAATTAAACAAATGTCATGAGACTATTTGTTATACGTCAAAAACTTGTAATGTATTGTTAGGTTTTTAAAAATAGTCTTTTAGATGTGTTATTTATATCTTTAAGAGCAGAAATTAATGTATTTTATACCAAAATCATTGTGGCCGTAGCCAAAAAATAGCAGTTTTGTCTTATATTGCACAGTGTGTATTTTAAAAGCTTTATAGAGATTTTTTTTACATGTAAGAATATTATAATCATGATGATGTATTTGCTAGCCAAACTTGAGAATTATGAACTAGTAGCTACATTTTTTTCCCAAAAGCTTCTCTGTGAAGAGTGAAAGTGTGCGTGAGTGTGTGTGTGTGTGTGTGTGTGTGTGTGTGTGTGTGTGTGTGTGTGTGTGTGTGTGTGTGTGTTTCAGTGTGAAAGAGATGAACATGAGTATTATGAATGGCTGTGTTGATACGTCTTAATACTCAATCTGTTTTTGAAATACATTTAATGTGTTTATATACACTTGATACAGTACACACTGATTGTATTGGAAGCTTTAGTGCATGAAGAAGTTAGTAGTACAACTTTTAAGATGTTTACATAATGCCAAATATCAATGCACTGCTAATCAATAAGACTACTAATGAATAGTATAGCAGTATCTTTCAATGATAACATATGTTACACTGTGAGTTTGTCCAAAAGTCAGCCTTCACTTACAAAACGGTGACATCTCGCACTCATTAACCCCCTCATTCCCTTTATAGCTGCCCTATACGGGTGTGTTTCCTTGTTGTGAAATGCCAATGTTTTCTTGCCCTTTGTTTTTGACTCCCATTTGAACAGAGGACAGTCCCAGTTCTCTGTAACCTAACCACAGGGTTGCATTCTTTAAGACTCATGTCAAAAGCTCTCATCTTACTGATTGAATCTCAGGAGCCAGAGGTGGTTTCTGACAGATTTAATTACATGTTTTTGCTCAACTAAGACCACAAAGATGTTATCAGACCATCACACTTTCCTTGTCTTCTTTTCACCATCTATGTGGGGGATGCTATCCCTGCAGGTATCCCTTAGCCATTTCTCTTGTTAGCTAAATAATTTCGAGAGTTGATGGAACGTTTAAAAGAACAGGTAACAATGCACAACTCTGATGTGTGTATCTTGTGAATTTAACTGCCACTTTTGCCCCGTGTGGGCTTCATGTTGCTGTACACACATCATACAGTGGGAGTCCTGCTCAGGATGTCAAGCTGTGTCAATGCTATAACAACAATAAATATAACATGTGAAGTCTGCCAGCTATCAGGTGTTTCATTTCTCTTTTTGCCTTTATTCCACCTTGCTGTGTACTTACCCTGCTGGCTGTACTTTGGGAGGGTTTGTGAAGAAACACAAACACACAGGTGTAGTTGTCTGATGACAGAATGTGGCTGGAGGCCAAACTGCGGTAACTCCCTCACACCATCCTCCCTGATTACTGCTGCGTTTCCCCACATACACACACACACACACACACACACACACACACACACAGGCTCTGGCAAAGAGGCTATTGTCCCTCAGACACACTAAATTATCAGAGAGGATGGCCCTTTTTTCTAAAGAATGGAAAAGTAAAGAAGGGGGAAAATAGAACGAAAGCAGACAAAACCACGTCATACCCCCTCAGGGCAGATTTGGCGTTGTGTAATACAATCTTGTGCACCCCACCCAACTTGATTTCTTTTTACATCACTCACTCGCTTTCAAAAACACTGCCTAAACCGGCATGGCAACACCATTAGTATCTGCAACAAAGCCCAAAATACTTGTTTTCTCTTACACTTCTATCCCCTCATTGACAGATTTAAGTGGAAAATGATGTGAGAAAAAGTGCAGCTCAGGTACAATAGAAGTTGTGACTAGAAAACAAATCAATAAAGTGCAACCTCTGACATAAGTGTAACAATTTCATCCTGGATTTAATTGTTTGTTCAGTTTAATTTGCACAATTGAAGTGTAGCATATTACATTTTTTGAAAATCGAGTCAATGAAAGTTATTTAACCGAAGATGTAGGACAATAAAAAAAGGATGTAAGGATCTGCTTTCAAACTTATTAGAGCAGGTTTTTTCTTTCTTCTCTATAGACAATAATCTTTTTCAGCAAAGACGGGGATGGTATTTATCATTCAATTTATCCTGTATGTATTTTTCTTGTTTTCTTGTGAGTTTTATTGTGTGAAAAAATAAATAAAAAGTGGTTACTTACAAAAACACTTTCTATCAACACGCTGTAAAACACAAGGTCAGCCCCTCTCCCAACCTTTTCTCACAGTCCCTTATTACATAAAACAGGATGTAATTGGTTGTACCTTGAAATTCTTGTTTGTTGGATCACCCACAGTTATTACCTGTCATGCTTAATTCTGTTGGATACAAACATCTGTGGCGCTTTCTTCAACTCATACCAGAGCGTCCCGGCTGCACCTTGCTTTGAAGATGTATTCTAAACAAGCCACAGAGGGACAATTACAGGCTGACTCACTGCAGTCAACTGTACCTTATAGGTGTGTGAGGTAGATAAATGAGTAATGTCTAATACAACTACATTCCCTCACAAGGTGGGGGAAGCGTATATATCCATTCAGCATACAGGGCGAGGCTCAGTCACATTCCCTTGTCAGCGAGGGGACCAAAGACGATGCTTTGCAGAGTTATCAAACTGATAATGTGTCCTTTATTAAGATAAACAAAATCAACACATACAGAACAGCAGCAGATCATCAGTCGCGACAGATGTAGTTATGACAAAAATAGGGGCTGAAACCAAGTTGTTGAGCAGCCCGGTTTTGCTTCAACAATAGCTTATTTGAACATGATTTCCGAGATCAGTTTTGCATTTTGACCTGTGATATAAAAACCTCAATGTGCTCAGCTGTGACTGCAGATTTGTCTCCTTCTAGTGGGTGGATTGAGGCTGCAGCTGTAAAGTCTTGCAGTACAATCCAGCCTCAACATCTCCTACACCGACCCGGTCTTACACTTTCAATACGCTTTGTTCAGGAAGTTTCTTAAAACACTGCAATTGTATCCGAAAAATAGATATCTGACATAAGGAACTAAGCCTGCTCTGTAATCAACATATAATGTATTTTCACATTTCAAAAAAGTGATTTTTTAAAGTGTAGAGATCAATATACAGTTTAGGCATCAAGATGGACATTGATGTGAGGAGGACAAAGAAGTTGAACATAACTCCAAAGCAAATGAGTTAAATATTTCATCATGTAACATTCACCATGCAGGCAGCACCAATCACATCTGTAGCTTGTCTGTAATGTGTGCAAGTCCACTTTCTTCTACTTCACTTAGTTTTTACAGTTTCAGTTTAATTATTTTAAAGAAACATACTCCTAAAGTAAGAATTAAGCAAATTGCCTTTATGCAAATATATATTTATAACTGCTGAAGGTATTATTCAAATATACAGATGTTGATTGCAGCTCACGCCTTTGGGTCCTCTGCACTTTCCTCACTTAGATGGCAGGTCAGCTGCGCGAAGGGTCAATGTATCAGAGCTCCGTCATCAAGAGGGCTCTTAGTATCTTCTCTCTGTCCAACCTAATTTCTTCTCCGCTGCAAACATAGAATGATACAAAACTCTTGTCGTTAAAACCTTTTAGATTTGAGTCCAAACAACTGTCCTTCATCTTGACAACCAGATCGCCATGGTGCCCTAGAAAAGCTTCAGACCTCTGGATGAAAGTTTTATCAATTGCACAATGGGAACAGGGAGAATTGAGGTGAGTTACCTGTCAGTATGGGCAGCAATGTAAGGGGCCAGGCGAGGAATGGAGCTATGGTAGTAAGAAGGGGAGGGGTGGGGAGAAGGCGAAGGAGAGGGACGGCATGGACTACTCAGCTCCAGCGCTGGCATATTTTCCACCTGGAAAAAACATCAGTGTACACACACAAACACTCCTCTGGTTGCTACATGCTGAAGAACAAGTACAGTGTACTGCATTAAAAAATCTTGATTTATAAAGTTGGCCATAGTCAATGTTTACCAACAACCACCAGACTCCATTCGCAAAAACAATATTTTAGCCACAGGATGCAGGAGATGCCGGTGTACAGCTGTCTCCATCAGTTAGTTCGTGTTTGTTTGGATTCAGTGTGTTGATCTCACACAGTTACAAAGACAAACTAAATAAATGGGGCACCAGAAGACCAACATCTACTGCACTATGCTGGAAAGAGCTATGAAAAAATACGTACATCATTACTGATTTTGACAACAGGTAAGCCTAATAAAACCCCACTTCAAAACATTTTTATTTTTTTTAAAGATATTTTTGGGGGCTTTTTGCCTTTAATCAGATAGGACAGTGGAGAGTGACAGGAAAGTGGGAGAGAGAGTCGGGGTGGGATCCGGAAAGGACCACGGGTCGGGGAATCGAACCCGGGTTACCGGCGTACGGTGCATGTGCCCCAGCCAGTCACGCCACGGCCGGGGCCCACTTCAAAACATTTTAACTATCACCCTAAGGTGTGTGTTAGAGTGTGTGTTACCTGTGGGTATATGGATGGCTGTATCTGTCTGTCCAACGAGTTGGTTGATCCTGACTTCCCTGTACTCTGGGAGGAGATAGCTGCGAGTGCTTCTGGGAGATTATTTTCATCCTCATGGTTACTGTAAGAGCGATAAATACTGAATGACTTTGAATACAATTTTCATTTCTACAGAGCGGACAAAGTGTTGCTTTTGGAGGATTAAGCTCAGGTGCTGGGTGGGAGACGGTAATCAGAGGCGATGTGTACTCACAAGCTGAACTGTCTGACCAGTCGTTTTCTGCGGTTGGTACTCGTGTTAGATTTGGGCTGCAGCCTCTCTGGCGTTAGGTTGCGGTCTTGCAGATGTGGCATCTTGTCTGCTGTCAGACTGGATGCAGCTGAATCTTGGGAAGAGCTCTGATACCTGAGGACCAGAAAAATCATCCAACAGAGAGTTCATCTTTGAAACACTTGCAGAAACATATGTGAGCATGAAATGATAGGAGTAGAGCACTGACCTGTCAATGTGGGTCTCATTTGAGTTTTTCCCTCTGGGCGTTGGTGGAGCTTCCTTCTATATCATAGAGCAGAGGAAGATACCACTGTTGGTTACATTGCACAAGAATGATTTGTTTAGGTGCAGCTTTGCTTTGGTACTCACCCTGAAGGCTGCCTCCATCTGGGCCTTGAGGATGTTACACTTAAGATGATCAGGAAGCATTGCTGGGGAGGCAGGAGGGTGGAGAGACTTTTCAGACAGCTGCTTCTCCTCGCCCTGGCAAGAAGAGTGGGAGGAAAAGAACGTTAGGAAATCAGAGCAGAATGAAACATCAGTGTGTGGGAAAAGTGTCTGACCTTGTTGTCCATGTTGACCTGCAGTGAAGGCCAGGGGGGAGAATCACTGTCTGACTCCAGAGCTTTGAGCAGAGACTGAGAGATGTCCAACTCATCTGCAGGGCAGGGAGGAGCTCGACGCTCTAATTCACACAAAGTTTAATGAGGAGACGCACTATGGGCAACAATTGGTATTGTATAGACATGTGATTTTATGGATAACTCTGGTTCATAAGCATGAACAGGGTTAAGAAAACATGATAAAGTTAGTATCTGAATTGTATATTACATTATTAACCTATGACGCAGAGGCACAGTTTTTAAGAAGCGTTGTATATAAACAAAACAGCTAAAATAGAAATAAAGAAATGAGGGGAATACGAAAACAGGTTCAAATCATACACTTGAGTCTCAAAACTGACAAACATAACATTCAATGGTATTAATGTACACGGAATTTTGTGAATGGCAGTGGATATTTCTTAACCCAAAAGTGTCAATTTAATTAAAATGTTATCCAAAAAGTGCAGTTATATGGTTTGTGTGGGATTCGGATCAGTCGACTCTTGAACAAACCACAGGATGCTGACCGACACACAGTGATAAACATGAAATGAGCATCAGGTCCAGACGTATCACAGATTGGACAGCTCTCCCTCGGGCTGACAGTACTCACTGTTCCTGGTGTGTGTGTGGCAGAGCGTGTCGTGGCTGTGTGTGTGGCGACCATGATGGTGATGGATCATTCCAGAGTATGATGTCTCATTCTCTTCCACGCTGAACTGATGGTCTGAAGCAGGACCGCTCAGAGGGAAACTGAAGACAACATGTGAAATCAAACAATTTATTTTCTTCTTCTGCTTGTATTCTAATCTGATTTCTTGATCAGATCATCATGACATGATGGTTTTTAAAGAACATTCATCAAGAAATGTCACTATAGATGTTGACCGTCCCAAGTGGGCTTCAGATGAACAATGAAGGACACATTTTTATAATATTTTAATTTTTGTAAATATAAACATGTAGTTTATTTAAAGCAATATGGCAAACTCCCAAATGCATCATGTGATTCGAGTAAATGTTACAGAGTCAACACACATTAACAGCAAGAAATTGGCCACATTTGGTGTAAACAGTTGCTTGATTCAACAAATATATAACCTGCAAACAATGTAAAGCTTATTGGAAAACCTCTCTTTGAAAGCACACCACCACCTTTTCAAGCAGCTTAATCCCTAAACCAGAATGTGATCAACTCAACCCCATCCAACTGTTGAGAATTACCTCCCATCACTTTATCTCACTCAAATTAAAGTGATTTCAATAAATTAGCGATAATTTAAGGCATGAAGACAGATAAACTTAAAGGCAGATTTGTTATCTAGCAGTACACATACAGAAGGATTTAAACCAAGACATGAACATTTCCACAAGCAAAGCAAGGCACAAAGCATTCAAACCTAGTGCTATATCAATTTAATTTGTGTTCAAGTGGTGTATTTTATTCTATATCAAGGGTTTTCAGAGTGTGATGCTTTAGATATTTTTCTGAATTTATGGGTAAAGAAGAGTGACTTGTTAGAGGAATGACACTGACATTTTTTCATATGATTTCTACATTGCTTCATAAACACATCATTGATATATTGATATCATTGAAAAGTGTAAATCAAACCGAGTCTAATTGTCATTAATCTTATGATGTCTGTGTTTAGATTTGATCTGGTACCCTATGAAGGAGTACAGTGTTTGACGTACATTACATCAAAGGGAGGTCAGTTTTAAAGTGCCTTAATTACCTACGTCCACTACTGACCGTTTTGATAGGCTGACCACATTTAAACAACTAACTTCCTGTTGTTTTCAGAACAACTGTTTGCACCTGTCCCTTTTACCTCACATCTGTCCCATTCCACCTTTTTGGGATATTTCATGACGATGTAACACATGACGGGATGCGACAAATAGATGATGACAGAGGGGGATGAGGATGATGGAGATTACTTTTTCAAGTCCATCAACAGAGCTTCGCCCCTGTATATCAAGTGTTAAAAGTCTGGGTTGAAAACAGATTTCCAGTTCAAACTGAGGTCAAAGTGCGGTCATGACCTTATCCCTGTAAACCACACTGATGGATCCTGGGAAGGTGCCGCTGGTTCGCTCCGGGATGGCAGGATGACTGGGCGCCAAAAAAGGCCTGAACATGGCAGGGAGATGGAGAACAAAAACACACAGGACAAGAGGAACACAGACATGTAAGGTTTATGAGTAAGGTGAGATGAAAAACAAATGTGGACGTGAGATGAGTGACCTTGCCTAAAAATAGAAACTTGCACTCTTCTCAATTTCGGATAAAGAACCCTTGAGACTGACTCACATCGTCTTCATTAAGCAACCACATCCTCAACTTGATTGTCTCTAAACCTTGTCTCTGTGTCCTCTGCAGCCGGTTGTCTTACCTGTGTGATGGCGTGTGACCCGAGGGCTGCAGGTAAACTGGAGGCGTGAGAGCTGGATGGGGCTGGTGCCACGGCTCGTGGCCAATAGGAATGTTGTGCTGGTACTGGAGAGGAGGAAAGGGATTGAGGAGAAACTGAAATTAAATGTTGTCACAGGAGCGAGGCCAGATCAGTGGCTGCTGCATGTGTGTGTGTAAAAAAGTAGGTTATCTGAGGTCACTCACTCGATGAAGGCTGGGATCAGGACTGGCGTGAGAGCTGGAAAATAGAGACAATAATCACTGATATCAGATTAACAAACCAACTGAAAACGTTTTATTTTGAGTGTTTTGAACAAGCAAAGTATTCCCACAAGGGGTGTAATAACCTACAAAGCAAGGGCCATTTTACTTTGTTTCACAAAGGGCTGTTTTAGTGTTAGCGTTAAGATTATCCAGGCCGTTATGAGGATTAAGGTCAAGGTTAAGGGATAAGGAATGAATGTAATACATGGAATTTCCTCACTAGTACAGCAATATGAATTTGCATGACTGTATCGGGTATATTTAAGGGTGTTTTACCTGATATGTTGTGGCTTTCCTGGAGAAATGGCAGCTGTAAGAGAGAGATATGACGTAAGGTAAGAGAATAAAAGCAGAGCAGCATAAATTACTGTTTTATCCTCATCATCTGAACATTTCTCTTTGTCCTTTGCCTTTGCATACAAGTGGTTACTCCAAAGATCATCTGTAACTTTAATCTTCAATGATATATGTATTGCTCTGAATCCAATAAATACAGGGTGGCAGTAAATACAGTTTGAGGTATGCGCCTGATTGTTCATGTATGACGGATTGAGCTTGTGAAGCTGCTGTAGCTCACAGAAGAGAAGAAGTATGGAAGAGGAATGCAGGTATAAAGGTGACCAGATGTGTTATCAATAAGGAGGATAAAGTTGTTTTTAAGGCTGATATTTTAAAGGCTGCAATTTATTATTTTCTCTGAGATAATACAGTCAGTCAATGTTTACATGTGCTGATAAGACTCACCTTTGCCCAGGGACTGTGTGCGGGACGGGTATCTCTTGCTCGGCCGTCTCTCGAATGTGCTTGCTCTCCTCATTCTGCCTCCATGAGTGGCCTGGTACTCTGTCTTACCACTGAGACGAACAGATAAAAGTTGGTAAAATATCACACTATAGTCTGACCTTATTTGTTTAGGATTAAGTTCTCAGGATTGATTTCTAAAACAGTTACAAAATAGGTGATTATGGATAAAAAAACGTAAAACTGTTAAACACAATGTCTTTGAGTAGTTTGAGAGACTTGATGGGAAAGCGCAAGTAAAGTAAAAGAAATGAAATGCATGAAAAATTTGATTGAAACAGTATTTTAGTTATTAATCTGAAGGAATTCCTAGGATTTGTGCATATATTTCTATTTAATTGAAGTTTTTTTTGCTCTTAAAATATTTATACACACTCAATTGCTCATATCTTTTTCATGTAATTACCAATAGACTGCCTAATAACAAGAAGCTCCGGATAAGTTATTAAAATGGATTTCATTACAATTCTAAAGTAGTGCTGGGTGGTATACTCTTTCATAGGGAATACTGTGAACTTTGTACCGTATGATGAGAACTTTTCATATACCGCTATACCGTTAAAAAAGTGCCAAAGGGTGCTCAAGCCCCATTTTCAACAGTTATTGTTATTAGTTGTTATGTGGTACGCAAAGTTTGCACAATAAAATGGTTTAGATTTTGCACTTCTTTCATGCGTTCTGATTCTTTCACCACATTAGACTCACCACTGATGAGGTGTTTTTCTTTTTTTGTGAGGCCAAAACGTAGAAATGTAAGTACATTTCCAATCTTTGAAAAATAAATAAATACTGGGATATTCTTGATACTTTTATAATTTGGAAAAATACCATGATGTGTGTTTTTTGTCATACCACCCAGCCCTACTCTAAAGGTGTTTTTTCTTCCAGCATCTGTAGTGTAAGCATTTAATCAAGTGACTCCAATGTGAAACAGACTTCCCTATGCATTGTTTAGCTGCTCCACTGAATGCCAGGAAGTGGCCCTCAAGTGTGAGAATTTGCTTTGACAATCTCTGATAATAGTCAGAAGAAAACAAACAATAAGAAGGGAATATCTCAGTCACCATAGGAACAGGTCCATGTAACCATAGATACACTGTAACCATAGATACAAAGGCTCTGTTCAATGTGACACAATATTCCCATCCATCCATTCATCTTCTCCCGCTTATCCGTCAGGGTCGCGGAGGTAACAGCTCCAGCAGAGAGCCCCAAACTTCTCTTTCCCTGGCCACATCAACCAGCTCTGACTGGGGGATTCCAAGGCGCTCCCAGGCCAGCGAAGAGATATAATCCCTCCACCTGGTCCTAGGTCTATCCCTCGGTCTCTTCCCAGCTGGACGTGCCTGGAATACCTCCCTAGGGAGGCGCCCAGGTGGCATCCTCACTAGGTGCCCGAACCACCTCAACTGGCTCCTTTCAACACGAAGGATCAGCGGTTCTACTCCGAGTCCCTCCCGGATGACTGAACTTCTCATCTTATCCCTAAGGGAGATGCCAGCCACCCTGCGGAGAAATCCCATTTCGGCCGCTTGTATCCGCGATCTCGTTCTTTCAGTCATGACCCATCCTTCATGACCATAGGTGAGGGTAGGAACGAAGATGGCCCGGTAGACAGAGAGCTTTGCCTTCTGGCTCAGCTCTGTTTTCATCACAACGGTGCAGTAAAGTTACTCCAGTACCGCTCCCGCTGCTCCGATTCTCTGGCCCATCTCACGCTCCATTGTTCCCCCACTCAAGAACAAGACCCCGAGATACTTGAACTCCTTCACTTGGGGTAAGGCCTCATTCCCTACCTGGAGTGGACAATCCATCGGATTCCTGCTGAGAACCATGGCCTCAGATTTGGAGGTGCTGATCCTCATCCTAGCCGCTTCACACTCGGCCGAGAACCGATCCAGTGAGTGCTGAAGGTCACAGACCGTGAAGCCATTAGGAGCACATCATCTGCAAAAAGCACTGGTGCAATCCTTAGCCCACTGAACTGCAGACCCCCTCCCCCACGACTACGCCTCGAAATCCTGTCCATGAATATCACAAACAACATTGGTGACAAAGCGCAGCCCTGGCGGAGGCCAACCCTCACCGGAAATCGGTCCGACGTGCTACCAAGGACCCAGACACAGCTCTCGCTTTGGGAGTACAGAGACTGGATGGCCCTGAGCAGAGACCCCCTCACCTCATACTCCCGCGGCACCTCCCATAGTATCTCTCTGGGAACCCGGACATGCGCCTTCTCCAAATCCACAAAGCACATGTAGACCGGATGAGCGTACTCCCAGGCCCCCTCCAGGATCCTTGCGAGAGTGAAAAGCTGGTCTGTCGTTCCACGACCAGGACGAAATCTGCATTGTTCCGCCTCAATCTGAGGTTCGACAATTGGCTGGACCCTTCTTTCTAGCACCTTAGAGTAAACTTTCCCGAGTAGGCTGAGTAATGTGATGCCTCTGTAATTGGCACACACCCTCTGATCCCCCTTTTTAAAAAGAGGAACCACCACCCCGGTCTGCGACTCCTTCGGTACTGTTTACAACTTCCACACAATGTTGATGAGACGTGTCAACCATGAGAGTCCCTCAACACCCAGAGCCTTCAGCATTTCTGGGCGGATCTCATCCACCCCCGGAGCTTTACCACTGTGGAGTTGTTTGACTACATCAGTGACTTCCCCCCGTGAGATTGGAATTGTTCCACTTCATACTCCAGCTCCGCCTCTAACATAGAGGGCTGAGTTGTCGGGTTCAGGAGTTCCTCAAAGTGTTCCTTCCACCGCCCTAACACCCTATCAGCTGAGGTCAACAGCGTCCCATCCTTACTGTACACAGCTTGGATGGTTCCCTGCTTCCCCCTCCTGAGGTGTCCGAACTTCTTCCACACCCACTGCTTTGCCTCGGTCACGGCTGAGGCTGCTGCCCATCGGGCCTGTCGATACCTTGCAACTGCGTCAGGAGTACCCAGGGATAACATATCCCGGAAGGACCTCCTTCTTCAGTCGGACGGATTCCTTGACCACCGGTGTCGACCAGGATGTTCGAGGGTTACCGCCCCTTGAGGCACCTGAGACCTTGAAACCGCAGCTCCCCGCCACAGCTTCAGCAATAGAGGCTTTGAACACCGCCCACTCTGGTTCAATGTCCCCAGCCTCCACAGGGATGCCTGAAAAGCTCCGCTGGAGGTGTGAGTTGAAGGCCTCCTGGACATGGGATTCCTCCAGACATTCCCAGTTCTCCCGCACTACACGTCTGGGCTGACCAGGTCTGTCCATAGGATTCCCCCGCCATTCGACCCAACTCACCACCAGATGGTGATCAGTTGACAACTCCGCCCCTCTTTTCAACCGAATGTCCAAAATATGCGGCCTCAAGTCCGATACGATAACAAAATAGATCATGGACCTTCTGCCTAGGGTGCTCTGGTACAACGTACACGTATGAGCATCCTTATGTTCGAACATGGTGTTTGTTATGGCCAATCAATCCATGACTAGCACAGAAGTCCAGTAACAAACCACCACTCCGGTTCAGATCGGGGGGGCCGTTCCTCCCAATCACGCCCCTCCAAGTGTCTCCATCATTGCCCACGTGTGCGTTGAAGTCTCCCAGCAAGACTAAGGAGTCCCCTTCGGGAGCCCCATACAGGACTTCTTTCAGGGTCTCCAAGAAGGCCGAATACTCTGAACTGCTGTTTGGTGCATAAGCACACACAACAGTCAGAGTTTTCCCCCCCATGACCCGCAGGCGTAGGGAGGCGACCCTCTCGTCCACTGGGGTAAACTCCAACAAAGCGGCACTCAACCGGGGGCTTGTGAGTATCCCCACACCCGGTCGGCGCCTCACACCATGGGCAACACCGGAGAAGAATAGAGTCCAACCCCTATCAAGAAGTAAGGTTCCAGAGCCGACGCTGTGCGTAGAGGTGAGCCCCACCAGATCCAACTGGTAACGCTCCATCCCCCGCACCAGCTCCGGTTCCTTCCCCCCCAGAGAAGTGACGTTCCACGTCCCCAAAGCCAGCTTCTGCCGGAGGTGTTGCCCACTTTGCTTATTCGGGCTGTGCCCGGCCGGGCTCTGTGGCAAGCCTGGGCACCAGACGCTCGACGAGTCCTCCTTCTGGGCCTGGCTCCAGAAGGGGAACCCGGGCTTCCTCCGGGCCGGATTTCCTCGCTTTAATGTATGTTTTCCATGACGTCTTTTGAACCAATCTTAGTCTGGCCCTTTACCTGAGACCAATTTGCCATGGGAGACCCTACCAGGAATACAAGGTTCCAGACAACACAGCCCCCGGTTCATTGGGGCACACAAACCTCTCCACCACGATAAGGTGCTGGTTCTCGGAAACAAAAGTGCCGGCCACAACTACCTGTCGGAGCCAACTTGTATGATATATTTATTAACACACTTCATGAGTATGAAAAGCAGGTGTGAGTATGTCTCAGAGCTCTACCTGAATCTGAAGCGAGACCCAAGGCGTGTGAAATCGCTCCGGCTGTCCTTGCCTGCGGTGGGTTGGCGGAGCCGGAAGAAGGCGTGGCTCTCCACGGCGCACTTCCACAGGTGTTTGCAGATCTTGGAGCTGGCCAGCTGGAACATGAACGTGTGCTCCTGCTCCCGACCCTGCACAGTCAGAAAAATCAAACCAAAAAACGTTTTCAAGATTCAAAGACCTTATTTGTATAAGCAAAAAAGCTACAAGGTGGTTGTTTGTAATAAAACTCTGAAGGTTTAAGCTCCTTCAAGAATCCAATATGTGATAAACTGACCACATAAAGAGAAAAGATACATAAAAGAATACAAATAACGTCACGTTAAAAGTAAAATGCAGGAATAAGCATGAATAAACAAACTGTATACATGAAGAGTTCAATGTGTGTGTGTTTGTGTATGTCTGGCTGTGCTTGTTTGTATGACAGGACACAAACCTGATCGTCGTCCTCCCCAACGACCAATGTGAGTCGACTCTTCTTAAAGTCCAGCCGGGTGATTTTGGGCCTGGAACATACAAAGACACCTAAGACAACAAACCAAGGACTCTCCAGCGTATAAGCAATGGCACCCTGTTCTCCCATGTTTTGTGTATAAGTGACAAATGGGCACAACAACTTTGAAATTGGTCCAGCAAAAACGCTGCAGCCAGTAACAGCTAAACATGCTGCAGAGTAACGACTGTCAATGTACATCTGTTAAAGTGCTTGTTTTTGCAGAATGCTTTTCTTTACATTTCGCTTCATCTAATCTCTTTGATAATATGTTCGGTGGAAACGAAAATGAAAGATAGAGAGAAGAATGCCGGTAGGAGTTAGTCATGAAGCATAGCTTAGTGCTTTCTGAAATATGTTTAATGTTATGGCTGAATGTTTATCTGATTTTAAAAGAGACTCCTCCTCGAGCAAGAATTGTTTGGACACAATTACAAACAGACAAGATCAAGCAAATGATTGAGAAATACATATTCTTTCTCTGTAGGATCCTTTACATAATGTTGTTAGACTCTTAAAATAACAATCTGAGCCTGTCGTTGGCAAAAACACATTAGTGGACATTAAAGATGAGGAATTGTCCATAGCGATGGTATTGCAGTGAACATTGGACCATTTAAAAAATGGTTGTCCCTGGGCAGCTCAGTTGGTAGAGCTGGCAGCCCATTTACTGGGTCTTGGTCCCCATGCAGTAGATCTGGGTTCGAATCCAGCCTGGGACCATTTGCCATGTGTCTCCCCCTCTATCTCCCCCTTTCACTGTAGCTTAAATAAAAGCACTGGTTGCCCCCAAAAAATAAAAAAATAAAATAAATGGTTGGCCCCGTTAGATACTTAGACACACATTCATGGGAAAATAGGGTCCAGTTTGAAAACATTTGGAAATGACCCATTGAGGCCAACAACCAGTGCACTTACTTTGGGAACCATTGGTTTAGAGATGTGTTTGATGCACTTACCAAAAGAACAGGCCAATTTTGTTAGAGCCTTCAAATACTAAAATGCCAGTAGGAGTGAGACCGAGTGCATATTCTCCTCCATCTCTGCCCTGAACACAAGACACACACACACACACACACACACACACACACACACACACACACACACACACACACACACACACACACACACACACACACACACACACACACACACACACACACACACACACACACACACACACACACACCTTTAGTGGTCAAACACTTCTGTAAAGTACAGAGACATGTGACATTAAAATACAATCACACACCTTGACAAAGTGCATATCTACTCCGTAAAGTTCAAGCCACTTGCATTTGTTGAGAAACAAAACCTCTGCTTCTGACGGACTCTTCCCCCTGAGGATTTAAAGAAAGACAGTGCTTAAGAAATAAAAACATCACTTTTACGTCAGCTCAGGTCGGGGGTTTCTGGCAACTTGCTCTGATAAAGACATCCATCAAAATCACTACCTGCTGCATGACCGCTACAGGTAATTGGTTAGCTCTGAGGGGAACTTTATTTTGTCTTTCTTTTGTGAGTAAGAATGAGACTCAGTATTGGTTTTGTCCTTGTGTGGCTCAGGCGGCTTGGTGAGGCACAGCATATGTGTATGTAATCTAATCCGAAATGGGAGTTATCAGACCGCGGCTGGGTTAAATACTGCCCAGAATCAATCAGGACCCGCCAGAGATTAATCCCTTAATCCTTCATACAAACCAGTGAGAGCAGGGCTGAGTCAGAGGGGGAGAGGACAGAGGGAGAGTGAAATTTAGACGCCCTCATAAGTAGAAACGCTGCCGCTGAAAGGCAGCAGCAGAATTACTTCCTCTTCTGCTTAGTGCCCAGCTTTTTGCCCCAGTTGTTTCTCCAAATAAGGAGATAAACTCATTGGATTCCCTCGAAAAATAGCTTGACAAGGCGAACATTTGGGGGCAACTAGTGCACATGCATATGTGTAAATGTCCCGGGGTTGACAAAGTCCCTCTTTCAAGCCTGAAAGCATGATTTCATTATAATGTTCAAAATTCACCTGAGGTCCAACCACCTGCTAAAGATGTCAGCCTCCATGGGCGCACTCTGTTTGGGACTGAAACGAAACTCAGAAACCAGCTCAGGAGAGTGCTCCAAAGGATCGCAGTCTCCCATCTCACCTAGATACAGATACACACAAAGAAATATCAAGTAAAGACACTAGGAATTTAAGAAATACACATGACAAGGATTTTTTTTGCATTATAATTTACCATTTACTACTATTGCTAATTGTCTCTTGCATGTTCACGCTACACTACAGTAAATCAACATGTAATGCAGACTTAAGAAAACTTTACTTTAAAACACTTCAACTGTCTTTGTTCAACCATCAAATTCATGTTGTACTTTTCCCAGAGCATCAAATAACTTCTTTCACCTGAGCTTATTGCTTGTCCTCTGGGTTTGATTTTTAGATAATACAGATCATAAATGTCTTGTTTTTCTCCAATCAATCTTCAATCTATCAAAAAACGCACCACTCAGCGTGAGACTTGTCTCCAGATAAGCCAAGATAAATTTGATGATAAATAAATAAATACCTTTAAAAATGCAATCTAAAACTCCACTTACTTTGTAAACAATATGCCGCCAGCTCTACTGCAACATCATACGGACATTTCAATCTGACGGGAGAAAAAAAAGAGACACATCTATAGTGAACATGTTCTCTTATGATGGAAATTCATATGTGTGTGTTTGTGTGTGTGTGTGTGTGTGTGTGTGTGTGTGTGTGTGTGTGTGTGTGTGTGTGTGTGTGTGTGTGTGTGTGTGTGTGTGTGTGTGTGTGAGTCAAGGAGAAGAGGAGCAACCCTTTACTAAAATAAGCAGCCCTCTGCTGTTCCTGATCTTGAGCTTTATAATAGAGCTGGACTCCGGGGATCAGTGGCCCAGATAGAGTGAGAAAAATGGAGAGGGGTAACACGCGGTCTGAATGTGTGTTTGTGCATGCAGCTTTGTGTTTGTCTGAAAGAAATAAAAAGTCCCCCAAACTCGAATGTAGGTGACCTGTGTGCACGCTCCCACAGGTGTTTACACCAGGTTTGGCGCTGCTTGTGAGAATCATTTCACAGATGAAGAGAAATAACCACACTTAATGTTTCTTCTGTTCACAATACTTATAAGTAATAATCAGTTATTTCCTTTTACTCTACCAAGCATATTTATCTTTCATCACACTCAATGATAATTCATAAGGTCACCATTAATCATCTTAACTTGAAACCAATTGACTTGCAGCTCTCCTTCTAATAAGTCTTGTACAACTTTTTAAACATGTTTTCTTAAAACTCATGGTGATATTGTGTAACTGTGTTTTGTTCTCCAATAGAATTAAAGACAAAGTTCTCTGGGTTTGAATTGCATGATTGCAAACCATGCATCTGTGTTGATTAAACCACCAGCAGGTGGTTATTTCACGGTTTAACACATAAAACATATTAGACAAACATCTGTTACCTGACTTGACCTCCCAATTACCTATGTTGATTGTCGAATAATTAGGATAAGAAATGTAATGTGAAATATAAAACAGTGGTATATGTGTTTACACACACATTTGTATCTGTCTCAGGTTGCATTATACAAAAACACAAACATGTCCCAAATTAGGGTCAATAAAGTACTTCTATCTATCTATCTATTATAATGCAATTTTGAAATGTGTGCATTAACATGACAAATGGGCTTACTTGGCAGAGAGAATATCTTGTCGAAGCTGCAACACAAACAGATATCTGTTGGTGTAAAAGACAACAACACACAGTGAGAAGCTTGCCACAACAAGAACATAAATCAATTGATGTATCACAGGCTTTTCCTCATCTCTGACACATCATTTGCTTTAACAAGTCTCCGTCCATTTGGCCTTGATTTGAATCTGCCCACAGCAGCAAAGTAATTAGCCCAACGTCCCCTTTGGACCTCAGCACTGGGCTCCTGAGAAAACCGTGTGTGTTCATGTGTGTGTGTTTCTGATTGGTGAGATTTTTACCTTGTAAATTCCTCTCGCAGGTTATTTGGCTCTGAAGAGTAAAATTTCACTCTGAAGAACAGTCTGTAATGAGGCCCGTCTAAAAGACAAAGAGAGAGCAAAGGGTAGTAAGTTATTAATCAAAGCAAATCCTTTATAATTATTTGATCCTTTTCATCTCATCTTTTAATGTAACACAGGCTTTAAATCTTTATCCATCCGTATTTCCTTTTAACAAACTTTATTTTGTATTGCTTGTTTCACTTCAACATTGATCAGACTTTCTTTTAGGCTGCTACTACAGTAATAGGAGGACCAGCGGACAAATAGGACAACACAGGTCTCTCTTGTACCATTCATCCTCCTGTTACAAAGCTGCAGCGCAAACAAGTGTTCGGCTCCTAATGCACATGCTAATCACCATGTCAACATCGGATAATGCGCCACCTGCTCCCCACTTACCTGCTTCCACATGAATACAGCACAATGCACATTTTCCTGCACTCAATAACACACACACACACAACTCAGGTACAGTAGGCCTAGTAAAACTTACCGCGGATCTGTTTCTTAATAATCTTGGACATATCAAGCCATTGCTAGAAGAGAAATAAAGGAATAAGAAGATGATTATTAGTGATATCAGCTTGTTATTTATATATGTAAATATAGATTTCCTTTTAGGGAAGCAAGAGCTTGTTACCTCCACCAAGGAGTTTATGTTTTAATTACTTTTTTGGTTTGTCAGCAGGATTACAGAAAAAAAACTGGTCCGACTAGTCCACAGCAGGGACCATAGGAAAACTTATTACATCTTGTTTCACATTCGTATCATGGGTGGATAATGACAATTGTGGAAACAGCCTTGACAGAGGCCTATGCTCTCCGAGTGTGATTCTGTTTACTCACGGAGACTTGTTCTGTGTCCATGTACTGCAACCCAAAGTAGTCCGTCTCCACCAGATCTATGTGATACATGATCTGGTCAAAAAGGTCCTGGCCTTTGGACTTACTCTACAAAAGAAGAACAAAGAGTTAAACATATTTCAGCTGGGCTTTGTCTGTGTTTACTCTTATCTCTTCTGCTTCAGTAACCTGATCTTCTTGAGTTAAATAAAGTCTTAAAACTTGACGTTCACTATTTGGTTGGTTGCTGAATTGCCTGGTTATTTAAGCATAAATAACTTTGGTATTCATAACAGGAGCAAAATTACTTAAAGTGGATGTGAGCCTTGGATGATAGTCAAGAATAGAAGTACAAGCCGATGGGAGAAAGGTACTTAATAAGGATTTTGTCAATAGTACACATGACCAAACACAATATGTATTGGACTCAAGCACAACCGGCAAAATGTCTCAAACTTAATCTGAACATTAAGTACCACACCACCAAGATGAAGACTGTACCTCGATCTGAGCCATATAACACAAGACGGGTGTGTAGAAATATGACAGTATTGTACTTTGGATCCTGATAAACCAGACTAAACATACTGGTGAGTGTGTGAGGAAATCAGTGGTGTTAGAGGATTGGGCAAGTGGGGTAAAATACAGCCTGTTGCTCATTGTGCAGCATGTGATTTTAGAAAGGCTGATTGAAATCATATCACAGGAGGGCACATGCACTGGCAACAAGGTCACACACACTGGTGAATATTTTATCCACCTTGTGTTTTGTCTGCATTCAAGCTGAAGTGACAGGCTAATAAGCTTTAATAGGTGAGTTTCAGCTCTGTTCAACGAACCTGACAAGTACAGACTTGTTCCAACACCTGTGACTATGCTGCCAGCTTGAAAAGCCCTGTGTCATTGTGATGTTGAAGCTTTAACACCTCTGCAGAAGCTGTAGCTTTATGTTCATGCTTAAATCTCCGTAAGAGCAATACTCTCTGTCCTGATCTCACACTTTATAGTGTCCAAGAGTTTCAGAGGTGACGCATGTGCGCAGCAGCTTTAGTGACACATGAAACCTTTAAAATGAAAACATCTTATGGGAAGCTACTTACGCACGAATGCCCACACACTCGCTCATCATCCCACCTACCCCTCACACACTTGTAGCACTCGTCTGTGACACAGAGTCCCCACAGTGGTAAATCAGATCAGGGAGCCGGGGAATAGAGGGAGATGGATGGAACAGAAGAGGAAGAAGTGGGGGAGGAGGAAGAGGCAGAGTGTGAAAAGAGTAAGACGATGAGCAAGGCCACAGAGGGAATGTAGAAGAAGATTAGGAGGGAAGACTGCACAAGGTGCAGGGAGGGGGGAAGTGGGGGTCAAAGAAAAGCAGAGGTTGCTTGAGAAGATCAGATACGGGCAAACAGACTGAGAACAAGAAGAAGAGGGAAGTGAGATGCTGTGAAAGAGCAAACAGGAGGGGGCTGCTTCAGGTCTTACTTAGATTTCCTTGCAGTCAGAAATGAGTAAGTAGTGTGATGAATTGACTAATCATAAGACCATCTGGAGCTGCACCTCACTGTACAGGAAGACGCTCTCACACTAATAACATAAAGGGCACTATGATACTACCGATGGAGATTGCTGTGGTTGTAATTGTTTATCCCTTGTGGTCAAACAAAGGCACAAACTACATCTCAACTCTACGAATGAGTCCCAAACTCGATGGAATTCAATTTAAGATAGAGAAGAGTAGCTCATTCTCAAATAAGAAAAGCAAAATTTCCCAAAACTCATGAGTTGTTTGCATTTTGCTTAAAAACAGGAAGTTATCCCAGAACATTTGATTAATTATTCTGTCAATCCACTAGGCATATGACTAGGCTAAAGGTGTGAGGCTAAATGTAGCAATTAAAATGTTGCTTTAACTTATCATTAAAAAGTTAATGTAGATTTCACAATGTTATGGCTATAGAATAATGATAGCATCTGTGTTGAGATGATTCCATATTAGCTTCACTTTCCCTATGCCAATGTCTGCAACCAGATACTATTTCAAGAAGGCTAGATTTACAGCACAATGGGAAGTGAGTCAACCATCAATGTACAATGTATCAGTCAATATCCATGGCAGTGAAAATGGCTGACTATGGAAACTATGGAAGGCAAAATGCAATGTGTGTGTCCTGTGTAGTTATTAGCTGCTAGTTGCTAGTCTCTGAGAAAAAGAAAATGATCTGGGTTGTCTTTGCGAAAGTGCCGCCAAAAATTAAAAGCACTTGGAAACACTAAGTGAAGAAAAGTCATTAATTTCAACGAAGATTTCAGCTGCTTTCATGCTATATGAATAAAGACATACAAAACAGTCATAGGATTAAACAAGACCCTCACTTTTACCTATTGTCCAATTGTTACCAAGATTGTGCTTTTTCAAACTTTTACTAGGACATAATAAACTGAACTTGAAATAATTCATATCCACCAGAGTTACAGTTTCTACTTAAGTTTTGAATAATAAAAAGCAAAAAGTGACAGCAACCCTGACTCAGTAACATCGTTTTTCACTATTAAAGGGGGCCACAGGGGAGCCCAACAAGGTCCACATGGGGTCCCCGAGCCGCACTTTGACACACACTGACCTAGCCTACTACCTAGTCCTGCACCATGTACTTTGTTTACACACTGTGCCGCAATCAGGACACGGGACAAGCTCCAGTGAACTCACAGGCAAATCCACATTGACATCCGAGCCGTCCAGCAGCAGCACCCGGCAGGTGATGGTGGTCCTCGCCGTCCCGGCCGCAGGGATGTGCACCACCGCCCCGCCGCTGACCACGGCGGGTGCATGCACGACCTGCTGCTGATGGGCCAGGAGCAGGGGGTTCCCAGTCACCCCTCCTGCTCCCCCTCCTCCTCCCCCCTTACCGTCCCGCTCGTCCCTCTCTCTCGTCTGGAAGCGGCTCCTGGAACGGCGGCTGAATGTCCGGCGCAGAAAGCCCATCATCTTCTTGATCCACAAGGTGAGGAGGTCCTTGTTGTGTCCGGGGAAAGTGTTCCACACAACAGGCGGAGAAGCCGGGGTCCTGCTTCTGCTGCTGTCGATGCCTCCTCCTCCTCGTCCTCCCCGGGGCGAGGAGTCACTTAGCAGGCACGGAGGAGACTTCAGGGCTGCCGATCAGTCCTCCGGCTGGATGTCGGCGGGGGACTCCAGCCGCATACTAATGAAACTAACGCAGAAGGACCACCGAGGCGCCAACCAGTTGATTAACTGGCCGGGTGTGAACGACTCTCACGGAAATACAAGCAACCCTCCTCCTCCCCCTGTCCTGTCCTCTCCCGTGCACCTGCCTCCTGCTTTGCTTGCTGTTGCGCACCGACTCTCAAATCCCGGAGAAATCCCGACCGACGCTCCGCAGTGGGAGTCACACGGGGCCGGGGAGGGGAAGGAAAGTCTGATCACCTCTGCACCGGAACCCGGGGGTTTGTTGTTGCTTATTCCCACCAGCGAACCGAAACTACCTCACAGGTAAAAGTCAACCAACGAAACTGGACAAACAGTGTGATCTGCGCCTGCGTAAAAACACAGCGCAGAACAAACTTCTGTCCCTCCACAGGCCGACCCAGAAGCGCCGGTGAAGCAGCGCCACCTATCTGCCACACGCATTTATCATGAGTGATTCCCAAGGTGGGGTCCAAGGTGCCTCAAGGGTCAAGATAAGGTTTCCAGGAGGTCCCCAACATAATAGTGATTTATGTCACTTTATTTGTAGAACCGTAGACTGAAGAATTTCTGAGGTCACAGGTCCAAGTCAAAACAGAACACCCTCATGACACTAAATGAAATAATAAATACATTAAAAAAAATACAATATATACATTTAAATGTAATTATCTATCCAATTATATTTTTGGCGAAACAGTTTCCATTCTTAACATCTATAATATATCCTTCTCTAATGCCAAAAACTCTGAAAAAAATGGTACAGTAAGTCAAATTGCATCTAAGAAATGGAATCAGACATTACTTTCAATTTTAACAAATATGCAGCAAATTCCTGAACATATAACTCCCCAAAATCTACATTTCAGCACCATACAGCCCATAAGTAAACTGGGTCAATCAATATTACTGGCAAATCGGGAACAGGAGGTACAAAGTCCACTTAATTTACGAGTGAAACAACATTATGAAT
Source organism: Eleginops maclovinus (assembly GCF_036324505.1). Taxonomy (NCBI): domain Eukaryota; kingdom Metazoa; phylum Chordata; class Actinopteri; order Perciformes; family Eleginopidae; genus Eleginops; species Eleginops maclovinus. The sequence goes on along the minus strand of NC_086351.1, from coordinate 11,603,221 downwards.
GAAACAACAACAGAAACCTGCTGCGATTATGAAATACCCACAGCCATAATACATTTAGTTATTGATTATTTCTTATAAAACAGTATTTTTTCCTAACCAGAAACCGTTTGGGCTGATTTGTACTGCAGAGTTTCACTGTCATGTTGCCAGCTTTAGAGGCACTCAGCTGAAGGTCAAATAAGCAGACTACTCTTTTTACTTTTGATTATTTGTGTTTCTTATTCAGTATTTCTTTTAACCTGTTAAACTACAGTTATACATGGAACAGGTAGGTGTAAACAGGTAGGTAAACTTGCTGTTTCTAACGAGTCTGGCGGTTTCAAGGAGAGTTATTGCATATTAGAGCTGTAGTTGATAAATGACATTGGCTAGTGCAGAGTAATCTGTCCCAGGAATAAATGCGATTTGTAACCCCCCACCAAAGTTAAAAGCCAGATGTTTGTGATGTATTACAGTGATAAAGGGGTTCAAGATCGTACATTAACATAGTGAGAAATCCCCATTTAATAATGTTATTATGACATTCACTAACAAAGATCGACAAAGCAGACACATGAGTATAAATCTGAATTTATTTAGTGTCTTAATAATTTAACAGTGTTGAAGAGTGGAGTTTGGTGCTTCTCTGTGCTGCACCACTATGACCTTACAGTATCTGCTGTAGTGATCTAAAGGCTGCCGTGCTCTTCATCTTTGGACACAGATAAACTACAGATTACAACGATCCAGGTCTGCCTCTGCCGCCCCGTTCGATCCATTGGGTCTCAGTCTTAGGCACACATAGCTTCATAAGTAGAGGCAGCATTCTTGAGTGGCCTCTGGGACATAAATTAGCAGCTCACATCAGTATTACATCAGTCTCTATGGAGACCGCAGCCTATGAGCTTAATAAGCAAACACTAAGGCCGACTAGGTGTACAATTCATACTCTCACATTGAATCTAGGCTATGCAGAACACAGACAGCTGAACACTGGAGCTGGTTATACTCTCATTATCCAGTCTGTGTACCAGGCAGGCGGTGACAGAGGTTAATCTGCAATAGCGCTGTAAGTCCCTCTGTGGCAGTTGCCTGCAATGAGATGAGGATGAAACTGGAAGTGTGTCTGTTTTGGTCCTGTGGCTGATTTGGTCTACGCTGCTGAAGATCCCTCCTGTTTCTCTTTGTAGACTCGCAGAATGGCCTCACACACAAATTGGAACTGACACTGAAACACAAAACACACAAAGAGTTACCAGCTGTTACACAACACTGAAAGGTTAGGACTGAATGTATTAAAGGAACTATTCAACAGTGACCTGATCCTGTTTGTAAAACCAAAAGCCTTATTCTACAATCATAAATGTTTACTGTTGTCCAAAAGCTATAAAAGAATACGCATGAGGCAACACTCACTAATAAACCAAATATGCTTTAATACACGTCTTAAAAATAGTCATCAGTGCAGTTTTTGTTTCTTTTCAAACCTTTTTACACTGAAATTGAAATATGTCAGTGACATATGAAAGGCCATATAGCCGTGCTGCAACATTTACTAAAGAAAAAGAATCTGCTCTGGAAGATTGTGGGATATGATAGAGAGCTCCAGCTGCTGAGTGGACCTTGTGGTGGGATTGAATTGTTAGGTGTGTATTTGTGAACTATTTTATTATATTTCCTTTTCAACAGTTTCACAGACAGGCTTATCATTTCCTTCAACACATGTCTCTTAACTTGAAGGTTTGTCCTCTGACTGAGCATGTTTTCCATCACTGTCAGGGATACAAACATATGAGGGGAAACCTGAGGAAGCATTCCATCAGCACAAAATCATCAGAGAGAAGAAGCCCAAGGGACTGGATCTTCTTTCAAAATACGCGGGATATTGGTAGCAGCAGTGGCCTAGAAGCAGGCTTATGACTGGAGGGCTGCCATATTCCCAGTGCTACCTCCTATCAAAGCCATGAGTAACACTTTCCTCTCCCTCGACAAATACCACTGAGGTGCCGCAGAGCACGGCTTCCAACCTCAGCGTGCAAATGATGAGCTTCTCCAGCTCATCAGCCATCAGCGTGAAAACTGTGGCAGCCAAGTGTGTGTGATTTAATGAAGGTTAAAGATGACAAGATCCCACAAATGACAAGAACTGGGATGTTGGCCATTCGAAAACTAATTTTGGTCACAGGGAGGTGAATTCTACTCTCCCTTATTAAAAGTATCTTTATAGGTATATAATAAGCCCCCAAATTTTTTCAAACACCCAGAAGCTTTAACTTTATTAAACCAAGCGTTCTGACCTTTCAAACAAATTGGACTGAGCTTAATCCAATATTAAAACAAAAATGATTTCACTATTTAAGATATAGCTGCATTTGAACAGCCTGTATTGAGCCAAGAGAAAATATATGACTATGATGTAGGACAAGGAAATGGTAAAACACCTCAAAGTAAAACTTGCTCACCCCCAAACTTTTTACATTATCTTTAAATCTTCTGTTGACTAAAGCTTTTTCAAAATAAACTACTTATATATGGTTACATCCACCCTTCTGTCAAGACTTTTTTACCTTACAGATATTCCTTTGTAGGAGACATATAGGTTGGATATGACAATTTAAAGCTTATACTATAACCAACCAGTCCTGGTTATTGCACTCATTTTAATGTTTTATCTGATTCAAATCCTCTCAATACACAGGGTAATGCATCATTTTAAATGAAGAATTGATTATGAGAGAGAACAATCACAGTTTTCTGTACCGTGGTCTGCACCATCATGGCCCGCTGATCCCTCACTGTTTTGACGATGTCCAGCGGAAACACCGGCCGACCCTCATCCAGCTGAGCTAGCGCCGTTTCCATGGTAATCAGAACACCTGTCCGTCCAATCCCAGCGCTGAAATTCAAAACAAACACGGCGTTGAGTGAACATTAGAGGCGTGCAGGCAGTGTTCATTAACAGTTTACCCTGTGTGTGTGTGTGTGTGTGTGTGTGTGTGTGTGTGTGTGTGTGTGTGTGTGTGTGTGTGTGTGTGTGTGTGTGTGTGTGTGTGTGTGTTACCTGCAGTGTACCATTAGTGGCTCTTCACCTTGCCTCCTCTCCCTGACCGAGCTGATGAACAGCAGGAAGTCTGAAGGGTCATCGGGTACGCCGTGGTCGGGCCACGCGACATACTGCAGGTGTGTGACTGCGCGTTCCTCACCCCGCTAACACACAGCAAAAAGAACGATAATATTTAAAGTCCTGTGTTTAAAATAGTAAACATTTAACCTTCAGGAAAAAGTAGATGTATTAATTTAGCTCTGTTTGTTGCATTGAGGTTTAGGAATCTCGTTTAAAAAGGGAAACCTGCTCATGACTCGAGTTTCAATGGTTAAAAAAAGCAGGTGAAAGTTGACCCATACAAATTGAGAAATGATCAGATAAAACATTTTCAAACCGATATCAAGGATACACTAAGATCATTCTGAAGATGCAGTAGCTGTGTATTTTACCCACATTAGACTAACTGTACAGCGCTACAGGCTTGCAACAAAATAAAAACGGTGTAGTGGAAAGACTGGGCAGGCGAGGAGCTCAAATCTGCACTTGAGAGCTGAGGTCAGGAAGTGAAGAGGGAAACAGAGAAAACGGCAGGATGGGGAACAGCTGAGTTTAGAGTTTATAATGGTCATGTGGCCTGTGACTCCACACAGGGATTAACTCTCTCCGCCAGAGGAACAGATGGGCCCACACAGCACTATCTCAGAGTGTATGTGTGTGCCTTTACACTTCATGCCTCTTTGAGCATTATTTGTTTATTTACCTGCTTGCCATGGAAGACAAAGTGGAAAACAGGTAGTGTAATCTGATTATCTCCCATATAAAGGGTTTTAGATCAGAGACACCTTCCAGAAATACCTTCCCGACCACACCTACGCACAGGTAACACATGCATTCCCACACACTCATTCAGACCTAGCCTTCCACACAAAGGGGACTGTATGTTGGCTGAGGATATTTTGCTGCCTGTGGGGAGATCTGTTATGTGACATATGGCACAAATATGGCACATGTCACTGCAAACATACAAACAGATCTGTGCAACCATGGTCATGTTTTGCTCATTTTCCATGTGGATATGAGAGCAGGTGTTAACTTTGCTACTAGGGTTGCAACCAATTATTTTCAGAATTGATTCATAAAAAAGAAAAGCATTATTATTATTATTACATCATAATATCCCAGAGTTAAAGGTCCTGTTTTTTTAGGGTTTAACATTTTTAATCCCTAAACAAACTATTGCCCTGTGACCATTGAGAGCCGTCTTCGGTGTCCCTCTAGACCCCGACGTAGACTGGAGCTAACTATCACGTTTGCCTCCTCACTCTCCAGATGCCTAATTGTACTTAAATGGAAAGATGCACACCCACGCTAACCCGACGTTTACTCACTGGATCAGAGATGACAGATGTACTCCTTTTTTTTCTAAGTGAGAGGGAAATAAAATACTCATTAAAGGGGCTGCACAAAGGTTTTTAATAAAGTATGAAATCCTTTTTTAAACCATGTTAAGGAGAAAATCCAATTATTGGCTTTTCTGTGGGACATGCTTCCTTAATACAGCCCTCTCTGCCCTTGAAAGCTCTGCTCTCATGCTTTTTTTTTCAAGAACAAATCCAGTTACCTACCAGTTTTTCCTATAATCATCTAGTATCTTTCTTATTTTAGTTTCTTTTTATTGTATGTTTTCCTTTTCAATATCAGTAAGTGTATTCCGTTTTTCTGTCTTATTTTTTATATGTCCCTGAATATATCACAGTATTGTAGTCTTTGTTAAAAGGGAAACCTATGTATCTAAGCAAAAGTACAATCCCCCAAAATATGGAACTTATTATAATGTTAAGACAATGTGAGGGACAGGCAGCAAATGTATTAATTGGAGAAGCTTAAACAAGAGATTTGGTTGGTTAAAAATTACTTAAACAACTAGTCAGTTAATGTTCTGTTGATCTGCTAATCATTGCAGATCTATTTGCTACTGTACCTTTGTGTGTGTCAGTGTGAACTGCCGTGTTACATACGCCAGGTTACACTCCTCAGAGTGACACTTCACTCGCATCTGCCCATAATCCTTCACTTCCGGCGGATGCGGCCAGTACTGGTGGCACTTGGTCTGCAAACGTATGACATTGGCGACAAATTACATTACATGTGACATGAGTCATCAGTCAGTATACAATTTACTGCTGCTGCTGCTGCTACATGAGCTGCACTCTGCTCTCATCAAATCAAACTCATATTCAAGAGCGCTGCATGAACCGCCCGGCAGTTAGAGGAACAAAAGCAATTCATCAGGGGCAGGATGAGAACTGATTTTGTGTGTGTGTGTGTGTGTGTGTGTGTGTGTGTGTGTGTGTGTGTGTGTGTGTGTGTGTGTGTGTGTGTGTGTGTGTGTGTGTGTGTGCGTGTGTGTACGTATGCGTATGCCTGTGATTGTAAGTGGGGAGAAACTCAGGGCACTTGACAAATATCAGGAAATTATGAATTAATGGAAGCATCTGGTTACCAAGCAACACCAGACAGAGACATCTTCATTCAGCAGGACCTTGATAACTCGCTGTCTCTGTGTGGAAGAGTCTTCATCTCTCATTGGCATCCTGTTCACACTTTACAATTAGCTATTCTCTGCACTGTAAAACCCTGTAATTACTCGCCAATTTAATATTTTTGTGTGTGTAAATATCACAGATGAACCTTGTGATTACAATAATCATGTAACAGGACTCGGTAGGCTGCAGTAATCACTGCGATTATGCCTCGCTAATATCGAGCCGTGTAATTTAAAGTGTTTCCCTTTCTGTTTACTCATTTTCATTCCTGTGTAAATGAAGCTGTTTACAGTAAAAAGCATGTATACCCGTCCCCTCTCGGTGAGAGTTGTTAGCATGATGATGGTGTGTGTCTGTTGCTCCCAAACAGTCTGCCAAAAGTGAGTGCAGGTCTGTGGCAGTGGACCCTGAGCTGCGACATAACGTAAGCACACACCAGACTCTGGGGGCGCCACCTACGAGACAGACAAATAAACACACACAGATGCAAACACTACACAGAGGATGAGTTTACATTAAATGTCAGACAGGGACAAGACACTCAGTTTCACATCAGCGATGCGCACCGTGATGTGGCTGGCGTTGATGTAGTCCTCCTGGCCCTGTAGCACAACTCTGGTGGTATCGTCTGAAAGGAGAGCGGGACGTGAGGGTCATAACAGAGCAGACGACGCACCGCAGGCTCGACCAATTAAATTTCATGATGTGCGATAGCGGTGAGCTCAAGATCACGGTAGGAAGGTAGCACAGACACACAGAAAGTCCGAGCAATCAGTACTTACAAGGTAGAACATCCTTATATCGATTCTTGTCCATGTTCTCAGGGAGCCGAGCACAGTTTAGTGTCAGACCGGGCTTCCTCCTGTATAAATTCTACAAATAACAAGCATTAACATGAGTGTAAACACATAGACACATACATAAATAAAATATACAAATTCCAGGCCAGTTCCGCCATCTGTCCCAAAAAATCAACACTTAAAAGGCTCAAAATAACTGAGTGGGTCAAACTAAATCCTGCTTAAAATGCAGACCTGCGGCCCTGCGTATAAATATCCATTCGCAGTTCAGCTGCATTTGAAATACCTCAAAATGGAAACACAGCGTGCCAGATTGTATTCCTCTCTCCAGCTGCCTCATCGACTCCTCCAGAGTTGTGACCCGCTCCGAAGGGCCAGGTGAGGGCCGGTCTCCCTGTGATTGGCAGGTGAGCGTGAGGGCAGGGGGTAACTGCAGCAGGGGTGCAACCCGGCCAGGACCTGAAAACCAAGGACGGTTCAAGGCTTTAATAAATATTCATAGAAACATGGCAGATAGTGTGCAGACTTCTATCACATGCTGCTTCAGCAGTTATGTCTGTCTATTGCAGACACACACACACACACACACACACACACACACACACACACACACACACACACACACACACACACACACACACACACACACACACACACACACACACACACACACACCTTTACGTCTGATGAGCAAGGCCAGCTCTCTGGAGTGTGACTCTCTGCTGGCTTTTATGAACATGACAACCTGATCGTGTGTGTGTTCAGAAATGTCTCGACCGTTGATGAGCACCACCAGGTCTCCCTCCAGGAGTTTAGGCTCACATCGACCTGCCTACAAACAACAAAGTCATTAAAGAAGCTGACATCACACCACACGCGGATCTGAAGCTACCTCTATATCTGGGCTTATTAATTTATGCAGATATATGAGGATTTTTGTCAGCAAACAAGAAAACACAGACATGACCAACTAGGTTTGAGGTACACAGTGTCCTCAGTACAGAGTTTGTCCACCAGAGATCATTTCAGGGAGATTTTTCAACTGTAAAATGTATCGCTCATTAATTAGCTTGGTAACGATGAAAATATATAAGAAATGAAAGAATCTGAATCCAGATATTTAGTTTGTTTTGATTTTATATTTTCTCTAAATGACCACCGACCAAACCCGGATAACTGTATCGGCCCCCAACATTCCACACGCTAACGTGGGCTTTTTAAATCTTTATTATTAATTAATCTGCGTCTGAACTAATCGACCAATTGTCAGAATTTATGTTCACATCATATACATAAATATAACTCACAATAGCCTTTTCTTTTTTCTAGCAAGCGACCAATTATTACAGCTCTTATTCAAAATCTGTCATCATGAGTCCATAGTTTGACTGATATTTCATCATTAAGGAATTGTGACACCACCTGGAGACACCAGGCCGCCAAAACACAAACACGTCTGTTTCGCTCTTACCGGAGAGTCAGGTTTTACGTGGGAAATTGCTAGAGGCATCTTTTGATCCACTCCACCCTAGGAGGAGTTGGGAAATAAAATGTAGCAAAAGAGTGAAGGAGTTACAACACACAAATGATGAGAGTAAACACAAATAAACATTGCCTTGTGTGGCGAGTATAAGAAAGAGACTCACTTTAACATTGAAGCCAAACTTGCCGTTATGATCCGGGGCGATGCATATCAGCATCAAGTCACCGTCGCCGAGAGCGCCCTGCGTCACACAAGACCTCAGAATGAATGCTCACAGGGATAGATGAACAGTCACAAAGTTGATGATGAGATAACGAACCTTATTGTAGTGTTGTGAGCTGTGGTCTGCATCGTCCTCTCCTATACTGCCATCAATATGCATCAAAGCCTCATCATGGCCAGGACCGCTGAAAGAGAGGAAATTAAGACATTTAGAGAGTAACAGATAACGTGGATGTGATAATAATACAACTTCTTCTTCTAATTCATCCTTTGGTTATAATAAATATTTTCACAAACCACAGTACTGTATGTGCATGACTTATTTTCTATACAGTAAAAGCTGTACTGAAGGTTAACTTGTGTATTACAGTTTGATTCTATTATTTCCTGATATATTTCTATTAGTTTTTAACTGTTGCTTTAAGGTTTCATTGTGTTTTGAAGGGCAGCAATAAATACATACATAAATGATTGTATTTCTTGAACACTAAATGTTAATGTCCCACTTTTGTATTATGTTAGCTGTAATTTAGTCCTTCAATAGTGTGTATTTGTCAGATAGTTTACATATGTTTTCTTCACTTTTATATTTTCACTTGTTTAGTTCTGTTTTCACTTCTATTTTGAGACGTTTTTATAGTATAATGATTTATTTTCTACTCTTTCAATTATGGGCAATACTTGTTTTATCGGTGCTGCAACAAAAATGTGATAAAGTATATCTTATCTTGTATCACTTTTGGTATTCTTAAACATTACTCTATACAGAATGAAACCTTTTCTATCTTTCCAAACATCCAGATTTCAAATTGATACAGAGGGCTGTTTCTTTTGAGTTCTACGATCCACCATGAATTTGAAAACAGAGCCTAAGAAGTAGACGGACACTTCTGCTGTAACTGATACTCACTGATGCGGTGAAGAGTCTCCCTCGCTGCCCTTGCTGCTGCTCACAGACGCCCTGTATGTGTAGAAGACGTCCTCCCCCTCAGACATGTCTTTCATGTCATTGGTCAGTTCGACCGAGGATGGGCGAGGCTTGCGGATGCCGTGACGAACTCGAGGACTTCGCCTGCCGGAGAGACGTACAGGCAAAACATTCGAATCAAATACCACAATATGAGATCAGAGGAAAAAAAGAGGCTGGATAATTCCTGCAATTCGTACCAGTTGGGGGTGTTTGGGGGCGATCTAGAGGGCAGACTCTTGGTCTCGAGGTGATCTGATGAAATTGACCTCCGCAGGATGGGGTTCCACACCATTCCCCCCACCACCCTCTGGCACACTGGGCCGCTGCAAATTAGGAATGAAAATAAAGAACACGTTTGAAGTATTTATCTCGCGAATGAACATGTGAATATACTGTGTGTACAGGTACAGGCTTACCTCTCAGTCTTAGTGTTACCGAGGCCCAGGTGTTGTGTGATTAGGTTTTTGTAGGCCTGAACTGTACTGTTGTTGTTTCTGGGGCTCCTGGCGGTCCGGTTGGAGCTGAAGAAGGAGTGATGATCCACACAGGACCCCCACAGGTTCTTACAGGTCTTGGGACAGGGCAGAATCAGAGACACCTCACAGTCCTGCGTCTCCCCCTAAAACATACAGAGGTTTTTTAACCATGCTTTATATTGTTGTAGTTCTTCACAAATCCAATATTCAAGGTTACGTCTCTCACTTCAGATGCTGCTCAGGTTGCAGCAAATAAAAAACGGCCTCTTCTGATATTTTTCTATGAATGATTTATTATTTGTCACACATAAACACACACAGAGATCACATGCCAAAAGTGTGTGTGTATGAATCATTCAGTCAGTACTATATTCACATCTACTGCATGTAGACCATGTAGTAGTCAAATTTGTGAAATTCAGTTGAAGCTATAGGCACAACAATCAATTGTGCTGACTCCAGAATTTCAATAGATTTACAAGTAAAGAGTGTAGAGCAATTCAATGAAACAGTTTGTTCAAAGCAGACCTTTTTCAATATTTAAGAACAACTAAATCACACAGTGACTCACGTGTTTACGTTTCAGATGAATAAGAAAGCGTTTCCTCTTGAATGAAATCTTGATGATATTCCCCCTATATGTGAAGAATGCAATTGGTTTGTAGGGAAATGGAAAAAATACCGGAACAAGATATGTAATTAGCGTCATTATCACTCACCAAGGGAAGAAACTGGAGCAAATCATATTACAGAATATTGCAACACCACTGGAGGCCAAACCCACCCGCAAAGGGGCGTCGTTAGTGTCCTGAAACAGAAAGACGAGGGAATGACGGAAAGAGTCAAACATGAGAGGAACATAAAGGACGCAGATGAAGGAAGACACATGAAGTGTATCATTAAAGTTTAAAGGGTTAGTTTGGATGTTTTGAAGTGGGGTTGTATAAGGTACTTATCTATAGTCAGTGTATTAATATTGTATACAGCGGTTGCCAACCCCCAAGATTGGAGAAACAGACAAAGAGGCAAAGCAAGGATGTGGACAGAGAGAAGCAGCAAAACACATTTTAGCCACCTCATAATATCAATATCAGTTTAATGTACGTTGTAGCGGCAAAACTCCCTATGAGTTCTGCCGCTGAGAGGGTTAGGGTCACTTGCTCTTTGCTGTACCTCACTATATTGACGGGAAAATACTACACAACACATAACACAAACACTAACCAATGGAGGCGATGGACCAGCATAAGTGAAATGTACTGCACTGTGTCGTGCCAATGGAATATAGAGGCTTTGAAGAGAGCCTAGATAACTGTCTGAAGGCAAGGTATTTTCACTGGAAATCTCCCAAACATCTAAACTGCCTTGCTGTCACTTGCTGCTATTGTGTCTGCTTTCCGAAACTAAGAAGGGAGTTGCCTACCGCCACTTTCTGCGAATCACTGACTATGGATAAGTATCTGATACAACCCCTCTTAAGGAAATATCCAAACCATCCCCTTAAGCGAGGGAAATCACTCCACCATTGCAGCATGCAGCTCCACTCCATATAACTCCAGCGTCCGTGCTGTGTTGAGGAAACACAGCTCTGCCTCGCTCTGCTTCAGCCCCCTGAGGAACACACACACACACACACACACACACACACACACAGACACACACACACACACACACACACACACACACACACACACACACACACACACACACACACACACACACACACACACACACACACACACACACACACACACACACACACACACACACACAGTCACATACAACTTCAGGAACCAAATGCACAACAAACCGGTTGTTTGTTGTTGGTAACTAGATGTAATAAAACTGTTTGAATTACTTGTGCTGTGGATGCAGATCCTCCACTTTTGACAGGAAGTCTTCATCCTGCTCAGGAAGGAAGAAGCACCTGGAGAGGTAACCAGGGTGCCGAGACGGACAGTGATCCCCCATCTCCGCTGCAGGTGACAGAAAGAGATGCTGCACGTTATGAGTAACATTTATGATCATTATTATCATTTTGCTCATGGATATGAAGCTGTTTTATGATAAACAATTTATTATTCATATCATTTCCTTAAAGCCAATTTAAGATTGAACCAAAAAGTTATAAATGAGAAAATATATGATTTAATCGTCAGGTTTAGCATCAAGTTGTGCAACATCGCAGTTTTATGCTGTGTTTATCACACAAGTTGGCGAACGCAATCTATTTTACAGCCCTTCATCTGGGGTGCTGTCAGAGGGCTGCTGCTTATTGAGAGCCCCCTCAACTAATTACTCACTCAACTATTATGAAGTCATTAATCAGAAGAGATAGGACTTACACTGTACGGCGTACGAGGCCAACACTACAGCTGCACTCAGCGGGCACCGCAACCTGCAATCATACTTCATGATTAAACATTGAAAGAACTAAACACAAACTGTGCACAGAGGGGGGGCGGGTGATTAATTTGGTGAGTTACTAACCGTCCTTCTCTAATGTCACTCCGGATCTGGAGGAAGTAAAGGTGCCTGCAGGGGTGAGACAAGAGGAATTTAACCAACTCGCACGCTCATTTTAAAACACAACCATGGTAAAAAAGGGAATTTCTGATACATACGACTTCCAGATCAATTCATATTCATACATTCCTGCAACAAAAAACACACACACACACACACACACACACACACACACACACACACACACACACACACACACACACACACACACACAAACCTCGTCTGTTCATGCTGCAGAGAGTTGGGATCAGAGATGAAGAATCGTACTCTGAAGTTCAGATAAAAGGGAGATGCAAGACCTGCAGAGAAATGGAATATATATCTATAGTTGCAAATTCATCTTAATCCATGTATTAAAATATCTGAAAACAAATGTGTTATAATGTGTTTATCCAGTAAAGTTATTTCAGGTACAGACTGTGAATTCTCTGAACAAACCAAATACCTTTTATCTGCTTCTTCAAGGGCTTCTCAGGCTCCAGCCATCTCTGAGAGAAAGAAATTCATTAAGTATAATGGCTAACCAGGGCTAAAAAAAGCATTTATGTAAGCATACCCTGTGGTTATTATCGTCTAAACAGCAAGTGCAATACATTACAATCCGAGCTCCAATGAGCAGCAGATGAACAGTGAGCTCACAGGAGAGTGTGTGTTGGCTGTGACCGAGGCGATAGCTGTGCTGGATTCTCTGATCTGCAGACTGAAGAGCTGCCTCTCTTGCAGGCCCAGGTGGCTGCATACCAGGTCCAACAGAACAACACCTTCATCCTGCTTCTGAAAGATGGAAACAACAAACACACACTGAAATCAGCCAACATTTTGAGTTGCATAACCCGGGTGCTTATTTGTACAAGTGAATAAAACATGCCATATGTCTGAGTAGTGCTTAACGTATGGATAAAGACAGTTTCTTTTAATATTTGAGTGTCTGTGGTTATTTTAAATATTTAAAATGGTTGTAACACAGAAAATAACAATTAATAATGGATATAACTAGGTGAAAATAAGGTGTCCATCTGCAGCACAACACTCTGTAGTTTAACTATTCATCACTCTGAGGGATACCCGCAGCTCATCTGATTTTTCTCCATGTTTTTTTGTTACCGGAAGCACATTCACATCCGATGAGCACCATGTTGACTGTAAACGGCGGTGAACAGTGAGTTCTTGCAGGATTGAAAAACAATCATTTAAAATGTGTGTGGACACAACACAGGTTTGAAGATCGAGTTCAGAAAGGCTGTCGAATATCTTTCATTGAAAATCTGTACATCTGTACAATCTGTGTGAGTGTTTGTATACTGATGCGTTTGACATGATATGTAGATGATGTTAAGGCTCCTTAAGTGTGACAAGCTCTGTAAACTGCAGGTTGTGAGTGTGTGTCCTTCAAACCAAGGTCACATGATAAATAAGAGATGAGGATCAATGAGAATAGGAAAGAGTATTCAGTCACTGTATCTTGCACTGACGCTATGATCGTTAGCAGAGCACAAAGATGGATAGGAGCAACATATGATCTCCTCAGCGACAGACAGGAAACAGTGTGCGTATGTCTGATTCAGTGTGTGTGTGTGTGTGTGTGTGTGTGTGTGTGTGTGTGTGTGTGTGTGTGTGTGTGTGTGTGTGTGTGTGTGTGTTACGCACGCTGACTCTGAAGGTTTCGATAGTGCCGTCCAGCAGCTGAACCAGGCAAAGCAGGTCCAGTTTTGGCATGTCTGTTACCACGGTAACTCTGCCTCCCTTTCAAGACAAAAACCCTGCCCTGGGCTCGTCACTGAGTGGGGACCTGGAAACACACACACACACAAACACACACACACAACCACAGAAACAGATCAGATGTTTCCAGGCTGTTGTCTTCCGATGAAAGAGCGATGACATTGTGTGGTGAGTAATATATGTGCTGGATGGAGCATCAGGCTGCAGTGAGTAATGCAGCGTGAATGCAAAGGAGTGACTGTGTGTGTATGAGTGTGTGTTTTTGTATGTGTCTGTAAGTAACTCCTAATTATTTGGCCTGGGTCTGAACATGTCCCTTCCCTCTCCCTGCTGCTCTCCCTCAGCTTTTCTCCGCCTTTCGCAGGCAGCTGAATGATAAGAATGTTAAACATTTTCAGAGTTGAACACGCCCATCTACACTATGACTGATCTCAGTGGCAACAGCAGCAGTAGCAAAAACACACATACATACATGCACCAACAATGCATGCACAAAGTCAATAACTTAACCACCTTTGAGAAAACTTAGATGTGTCTGTCTTTGCATATATATGCATGCAAGCGTTTGTACGTACATTTGTCCTGTCTTTGTTTCCAGGTGAATGATTAATGGATCCAGGGCCTGTCTCTCTGATTCTGAAAGGACACACAGTGTTTGAGTTAATGTTTGATCACAGTGACACACACTGAATATATTAAAGAGAGCTGCAGGTCCCAGTTTGGTGACTTGTTTTCCACAATCACTCCTCACAGACAGGCCTCTAATTAACTTACAAGTTAATGTTAATTTAAAAGCATGTGGATATGAATTCACTTGGTGTTTTAGATCTTGCATTTATTTCTTTTATGTTGAGGTCTGTGCCTACATGACAGCTACAGACGATTAATTACGGTTTTCTTGCTTTTTAATGCGTTAAACATACATTTTCTGCACAGCCTAAGTTAAAGGTACACATAGGATACAAAACGCTGATGGCCTCTCTTGCTTTCCCAGACGTAAACATACCAATGAATAAACAAGGCCGTTATTTATGTTGTCAGACTGTCGATACTGAACTCTGCTATGACCTCGCTGTACTTTGAACCACAGCAGCGACAAGAAGCCTGTTGACAACCTGAAGTTTTCTACAGCTACACCCAGAAGGAGGAACTCTTCTATAACAAACTTTCCTCCTACCACCGCGATCCTCGTAAATAACTAGAACTTCGAACTAAGTTTTTGGGAAGATAATGTTTAAAATACAAACAAAGTTTTGTGTACCTCAGTTGTCCTGCTGCAGAGACGGATTATATTCCTCAAACTGTCCACTGTACAGACGTCGAGACCGTCGCAAGAGCCAGGTATAGTTAGGTAAATATCCGGGACAAGTTTCTCATCCCTGTCTGGGCTGACTCCGCGCGCCCCGCCCCTTCACCGCGCGCGCTCCCTGTGTGATGCGTATGAATGCGCGCTCTAGGGGGCGCGCGCAGAGTTTAGGAAATACTGTACAGGGCATGACTGATCATTACAAGCTGAATATATTTTTGTTAAGGACTGTTGATTATTACAAAAAAATATATTTTAGGGTTTCAAGTTTTAGTTCTTCAAGGTACTTTTACTTATTGTTATTATAAAGGTTGGACTAGTTATACACCTTATACAGAGGTTAGAAAGCACAGAGTGTAGGAATACTCTGTTATAAGTAAAAGTCCTTTATTCAAAATGTTACTCAAGTAAAAGTACAAAAGTATTAGCATCAAAATATATTAATACTTTTACCAAAACTAAAAGTACTCATTATGCAAATAGGACCATTTCAGAATAATATATTATATGTTAGTTATGATGATTGATGCATTAATGTGTTTATCAAAGCTGGTAAATGTGCTGCTAATTGTACTTACTTTGTATGCTGCATATGGGTATGAGTTTTACTCCAGGTGTACTAAAGTCTTATTTAAGTGTTGTTTATAATTCACGTTATTAATCCAAATGTGTAACTGGTATGAAATAAATGAAGGGGAGTAAAAGTACAATATTTAACTATGAATTGTAGTTAGGTAGAAGTATAAAGTAAAAAATGTAAATACTCAAGTTAAGTACAAGTCTCTCAAAATTGTACTTAAGTACTTTACTTGGGTAAATCTACTTAGTTACGCCACTGATATAATCAAAAAACCGTCATGTTCATTTTCCATCGATCAACACTATTGAATAAACTGTTCAGTTGCTGTTCTATTCAAAGTTTTAATAAAGACTCCTTGGTTAGTTTGGTAAAGTAAGAAAGATCTGGTCAGATTTAATCTTGACGGATCAATAACTAATAAACAAAATGTTTGGGTTGACCCATAGTTAAATAAAGTAGACCTTAACTTAATTTCAAGTCAAAAGAAGCCATACATTAGCCTAGAAAGGAATGCATTTTTTTTGTGGTCCTAAACTGATACAGGCTATTCACTGACAAAGACTGATGCAAAATGTTGTTTTTTCTAAATTTTGTTATGTGACAACAGAAAATCCCATATCAAAAAATAGAAAGGTGTCAGTCTACTGCAGGAACTCCTTTGGTTTGCTGTCTCCATCTAAAGGACATATGCAGTACTGCCCTCATGTGTATTCAAGATGTTTCTTAAAAATCCATCTTGTGATAAATGTGGACATGCACTGGCTCCATTACCCCTGAGGTGTACCAAAACAACCCAAACCAGAGATAAAGCAGTTTATTTTAATCCATCAAATATAATACTTTTTTAGCCATTGTAAGCACAAAGATTGGTTTTGGTAAATGAATAAAAGGAAAGAAAGATACAGACTTCTTTTATATTAAACATTTAACCTTTTAAAATATGTATACACTGTTGCCTTCTCGAAAGATAAGTCCTAGTCTTGTTCTTGATAACACACTTTTCTCTTCACCATCTATGACCTCCCTACTTGTTTTCATGTTTTCTTTGCTTTTCTTCCTTTGGCATATGAATGCAGGCTTACATGATCTCCATAAGGTATGTAATGGAGATAACGGAGCTGTAATGAAGCCAGCAGTTGTGCGTAGCTTTATGTTTCATTCTGAAGAGATACAGTTTTGATGTGGTTAAAATCTCTCTCTTGTTGTTCTCAAGAACCTGTCTGGTGGGGCTGATCAGCTGCAGTCTCTCTTGGCTGACTTTTTTCTCTCATTTTTTTTCAGATTGTTGAGAGGTGTTTGTGTTCAGTGTCACCTATTGCATCATGGAGCTAAAAAACCAGCCCCGACCAGTTCCTGTCTCGTTAGACAAGGAGTGTCGGACCGCTGAGACAAGTTCACTATAGGGTGACATGAGGAAGACCCCCTCCAGCCAGCACTGTAACAGTGTACCTCCCCCCTGTTGCTGTCCCATCAATAGTAAGACACCCTGTACCAACCAGCAGCTCCAAATTTAGAAACAGAGACACAGGGAGAACTCTGATGTTATTTGAGTATCTGAACTTCATGTCCCATTTATCACACCCTTTCATGCTGTAGTTGCGCAAATTCTATTAATTCAATACATCCTGTTAAATATTTGGGCTTACTTTATTTCAAGACAAAGCCAATTGTTATCTCCTTTATGAGTTGATTATCTATACTTTTCTTTATTTAAATCAGATGAGAAGGCTAGTTTTCGAAGACTTGTTGACTTGTTATTGTTTCCAGGGTACCAAATTACATAGCAAAATTGTAATATTATCGAGGAAGACTCCAGGACATATTGTATATCCAGAGAAAATGAACAAATACAATTAAAAAAATACAATAAAGGAACTTCTGATGGAAAACCATGAATGATTAACCTCTCTGTCAAGACAGTCCCTTTCTCTATTTTTATTTTAAGAATGTTTGCTTATTTAATTCAGTCTGAAAGGAGAATTGGCAGCAATAGTGTCTGCAAATGTCTGAAAGTATTTTATATTGGCTAAATGCAACCATCAACTTGAGCTCCACATGAGATGACAGCAGCTTGGTCATAAATCAAAAGTATGAAAATGGGCCTGATGGTGTGGACAGGTATATGAGACAGGAGACAGATACAGATGTGCCATGTGCAGGAATGCTGTCATGACACTAGTGGTGTAGTTTCCATGATCCCTTAACTATACAGAACATATGTGCTGCAAATCTCTGGTTATATGTGTATAAAAGTAACAACTGATCTGCTTCTTATTCATCATCCCTTCCAGTGAATATGATATCATTTGTTGATTTATTTCGACACACAATAAATGCCACTGTGTTTCCACCCACTCACATACTTACGGGAAGAGGTGGGAGAACTACTCAGATTGTGTACTTGAGTAAAAGTAGAGCTACCAAAGAGCAGGAACAGTCGTTACAAGTAAGAGTCCTGCATTCAAAATCTTACTTAAGTAAAAGTACAACAGTATTGGCATCCAAATATAATTAAAGTACCAAAACTAAAGAAAGTCATTATGCAGATTGGCCCCATTTCAGAATAAGAAAAAAGAAAGCAGGAGAAAAAGTTAATCTGATGAGAATGTCAATTAGGTCACTTCACCAACCGAGTGTCGATGGGGCAGTGATCTCGTGAGCACTTTGATCGGCTTTCTCAACAGGGCACGGCTGCTGCCTTCACGTACAAACCTACTTTTAGCCAGCTTTTTCCTCTCTTCTTTTCCCCCTGTGTAACTGGACTGTATGTTTTAAATAGAACCCATAATCATTTGAAACATTTGATTTGATCAATGTTAATTCATCATAAAAAAACATTAACAAATTGATCAGAGAATAGGCCTACTGTTTTTTGGATGTTGTGTTGAGCCTTCAAAACCAAAGAAATGTTTTCAAAGCAGGATGGTTATTAAACAATGCAAAAATACATTTTAAAATATACAGTATCAACGTTTACAGTTAGTTATTCGTTTCCATAACATAAGGACACTATTTTATTCGAATCACCTAACGATCTGTTTCTCATTTGCGCAGGAATTCTAATTTACGAGGGAAAGTAAACGCATCGTTGCCGTGACTCCTACGTCATCGGTGTTTAAACTGAGAACCTGCTGCAAGTTTAGGACAAGCAGTGTGTTTTCGCTGCTGGACAGTCAAATTCAGGCTGCTATTGCTGTCTTCATTTTAACCAAACCTCCGAACAGTTATTCAGTCTTCGTCCAGGTGATCGTGATTGAAGATGGGCCGCTGACCTATGTCAAAATGAGAGGGCTTGTGTCATTTTTGTCACGTAAATTAAGAATTTCTTGCTAGCGTGCTTACTTCACGTTAAAGTCTGGTTACATTTAATGCCGATTGTCAGCAGATGAATACAGTCAAAAGCTAAGTGACAAAAATCCTGGAAGTTATGTTGACCATAACTTAATTAAGCTTATTATAGTTTCATAACTTCACTAAAGTAGTTAAGTCTAGTGCAGTAGATTACATAAGTAAATTTACTCAAGTATTTACTTTAGGCCTACTTGAGTATTTTATTTATTTTTTGCTACTTAGTAATAGTACCCCACTACAATTCAGAGTTTAATTTAACACCTGATGTGAAATATAAACAAGATTTAAGACTTTTATTACACCTTGAGTAACATCCACAGGCTACCCTGCAGTATACAACATAATAACATTAGCTACACCTTTACAAACTTTGATGAACACATTAATGCATCAGTAATTATAATCAAAGCCTATAATATACATGATTCTGAAATGGACCCAATCTGCATGTTGGATACTTTTAGTATATCTTGTTGATATTACTTTTGTACTTTTACTTGAATAAAATTCTGATTGCAAGACTTTTACTTGTAACAAAGTATTCCTTCACTCTGGTACTTCTACTTTTACTTAAGTATTAAATTAATTCTTCTTCCACTTCTGGAATATAGTGTCAAACTCGTTAAGGCCAATTCTATCCCCCTTACTCTGGGAGTAACTCAATACAGTTGTTGCACACTTACTAACCCTTTTTTCTGTATTTCAGCTCTGCTCAAGGGGAGGAAAGTAGGCTTCAGTGACTTTGTACACAAATGTGTTTCCAGTCAGCAATTCTGCCAACAGTGAGTCAGCCAAAAAGTTGCTTTACTTTTTTACCAAATCTGGTTTTGAACCCTCATGTAACTACTTTTTATTGTATGCCTGATGAAGCCTGGACACCCAGAAACTCCTGCATCGACAGAGGAGGCTGAAAAGTGAGAAGGAGAAAGGAGAGAAGAGAGGCGAGAAGAGAGGCATAGGGGTGAGTACAGGGGTTTTATTTCCAAGACTCGGTTGAGTGTTGACAGGTGGTGAAACAAATACTGACCTCTTGACTCTCCTGACCTTATGTGTCTTTTCTCTCCTCAGACATCAGTGAATACAGAAACTTCACAGTAAATCAGTTTGCCACCTGATGTCAAGTAATAAGTTGTTACAGCAAAAGGTTCTGCTGTTTTTGCTTCACATTAAAAATCAACTCTTTCTGAAGGTAGCAATTTGTTGCCTAACATTTAAAAAAGAAACAGTTATGCTTAAGTTTCCACTATTACAATGAGAATAATGTTTCATTGGTGAGAAATAAAATACATTTTCACAGTTGAAAAATGCGATATGATAGGCCCCTAGAAATCCAAACATATGGCTCACAACACATTTAGTTTTCCTTTGTTGTTTTTACCAGGATGAAACCGTCAGATTTTGACTATCTGAAAGTTATCGGCAAAGGCAGCTTTGGAAAGGTATGTTTTATTTTTACTTTGAAATGCTTGTGTCTGTGAGTTTTCTTGTTGGGAAATAAAATGACACAGCTTAATGGAACAACTCGTACAGGTGCTGCTGGCAAGGCATAGAAAACATGGAGGTTACTATGCTGTCAAAGTGCTGCAGAAACAGATGATTGTCAAGAGGAAAGAGGTAATCCATCCACCCGTCCGTCCATCTGTCCATTCATCTGTTTGTCCGTCCATGTACTTACTGTTTCTGCTTTGTCTGTAGCAGAGGCATGTGATAGTTGAGAGGAGCGTGCTTCTGAAGGGACTACAACATTCATTCCTGGTTGGGCTACACTTTTCTTTCCAGTCACTGAACACGCTCTACTTCGTCCTGGACTATGTTAATGGAGGGGAGGCATGTGTATAACTAGCAGACTCCCTTTGCCAGTAACCAACTGTCTGAAACCCATATATACAGTTAAAATTTCTTTATCTTTAGCATAAAAACGAAAGAAACAGCTGCATATTTCCTATGCCAATGCAATTTACTATTTAGTCAGAAAAGGTTCAAACTCATCAGTTTGTCTGTGGCTTTTCTACCACCTTCAAGGAAAGGGTTCATTTCCTGCTCCCAGGGCTGCTTTCTACGCTGCAGAGATGGCCATGGCACTGGGTTACCTCCACTCTCTCAACATCGTTTACAGGTACAGTGTATATATATATACACACACAAATAGTATGCCATTGTAAAAGGCTCTATTTTACTTGGTTTGACACTTACTCATGTTTGATTTAAACATGCTCCAAATGTTTAATTATTTATGCAGGAAAATCCCAATGAAACATTCAATTTGATAAGAGAACTCTCCATAAAAATCTTATCACTGAAAACATCTATGTCCTCCAAAATCATATTTAAAAATGAACTTTAAAGAATTATTAGTTGTACTGCAATATGAGTTGAAACCAGAAGGGATCATGGAGAGCAAACACCTCTGCCTAGACAATTACTAAAAATGACATGTACTGTATCTATTCCTCTGTTCAGATACACACCAACACTTAATGTTTTATTTTTCCATGGACCATGGACTTCACCTTTTACCAAGTTTCATAAATGATCCAGGCAGTAGGTTTTTCTTAATTTTCCTGAACAACAAGCCAACAGACCAAATTCCAAGTTTTTGCCTCTGTCTTCCAGGGACCTCAAACCAGAGAACATCTTGCTTGACCAGGAGGGTCATGTGATGCTGACTGACTTGGGGCTTTGTAAAGAAGGTGTGGCCGTAAGTGGGATCATGCATACATTCTGTGGGACTCCTGAGTACCTCGCTCCAGAGGTGCTACAAGGCTTCCTGTACAGTCCAGCAGTGGACTGGTGGGGCCTCGGCACTGTGCTGTTTGAGATGCTCTATGGACTGGTAAGTGTGGCATATTAAATCATTTTTTCTTCACATCATCTTCTTAAGCATTTCCTTCACCTCCATGTCCTTTTTCCTGGCCTCCGTTTTACAGCCGTTGCAAAGCAGAGATGTTTGAGAGCATACTTCACGCTCCTCTGCAGGTGTGCAGTGGAGGTGCACAGGCCTCACTGTTAAAGGGGTTGCTGGAAAGAGACGTCTCCAAACGCATAGGGGGAAGCAGTGACCTTGTAAGTCCAATCAAAACATCAAAAACAGAGACGAGCATTGATGAAAATACACACACATTATTGCAGATGGTCTAATTTCACTGTCTGCAGGCGGAGCTGCAGGAACATCCCTTCTTTGCATCAATCAACTGGGACGACCTGCTGGCCAGAAAAGTTAGACCTCCTTTCATCCCGAAAGTGGTAGGTGTGATTCAGAACGAAATGGAAGGCAGTATATTTTGAAAACCAATGCACAGTGTTCCTGAAAGTATTTATTTTTTATTCCTCTCTCCGCTCTAGGCCGGCCCCTGTGATTTCAGTAACATCGACCCTGAGTTCACGCTACAACCTGTCCCTGCCTCTGTGAATGAGTGCCAGTCAACCGGGACCAACGAGGCCTTCCCAGGATTCTCCTTCATGAACCCAGTGGAGTACGTGGCAGCAAAGCCGGGTTCATAACAACGCGAAATCTGGGAGCATGTCTGTTCAAATATTTATTTTTTATGTTTTAAATTATTAAATCGAATTCTATTTTTAAACATTTTAAAGTTATTTAAAGCATTAATTCCTAATTTGAAATAGCCTGGTTACTATTTCACAATTTCTAGCTACCTTATGTGTATTAATATTAAAGAAAAAAACACTCAATCTGCTTTTTTAACATTTATATCTTCATAATACACAGGAAACATGTAGTGCAACTTTCCTGCTCTACCAATCGATTCAAAGCTCACAAAAGTACTGAAAATACTCAACAGGGGGCCTTACCATCCTGCAAAGTAACCGAGGGATTGTGAAAGCAAAACACATAGAAACATCTCCTTGTGGCATTTACATGAAAACAAAAGGAGGCCAGTCGGTTGGCAACAAAGTAGACCCAGCTCTGACCTTAAGCGTGATGGTGAGGAAATCATGTCTTTTCATAGTAACAAAACACATAAGCCCATCACTATGGACAACCTAATTGTGGTCTCCATGATGAGATGTCTGGTCTGATGCTTTCCACCTCACTTCATAAGACTGTTTATGAAAACGTTCGTAGCGTTCTGTCTGTCAGTAGATGCTGAAGGATGTGTAGCTTTGGTCACTTTTACAGGTGAAGTAAGCTATCAGCTGACCATTGCAGATCATCAGAAACAAGCCGCTTCCTGTGGGACATCAAAGAGCATAGAGCATCAGAAGGAATTAAGCTAACAAGGTAAAGGGCCAGTGTGTAGTGTTTAGGGGGATATATTTGCAGAAATGTAATACTATTTTCTAGGTTTTCAGGCTCAGAATGGACAGAAAAAATGTGTTTCTTTAGCATGTTTAAGTTACCTGAAGGCCACTGTAGTTCTCTGACATGCTTGACAAACTGCTGTTACGCCAGGATGTCTTTCCTCCTAAAGTATTGTTATGGTAAGGATTGCCTCAGAGTGTGTCAACAGTCCTGAAAGATACCATGCTCTTTAAAGTGGTTTTGCACTTGGTAGCATGTTACTGCATGCTTTTAATGGAAGTAGTGAGTAGAGGGGTCAGATCTTTCAGTTAGTTAACTGCAAGGCTAGATGGCTACAAATACTACACACAGTTCCTTTTAAATGCAATAACTAACAGATAAGATGCAAGTTTTACCTAAAGCCAGCCACCACTGCCACACCATTGGAAACTCCAACATCACTGCAACATGAAAAAAGAACATGCAGTTTCATTACACGTTTTTTTTTAATAGGTGTGTACCTAGGTAGATATGTTTGTTATATTTCCACTCACCTAGGCTAGTGATAATTACATGCAGAAGTGTGACTGTGAGGGCATAATCCCATACACGCCTCCTCACCACTGCAGCAAACAAAAGGCCACTGCAAAAGTAGGTGAGCTCTAGGGAGAGGAGGTTTACTGAGGAGGACAAACACAGAAAGAATACATTAAGTACAAAAAGGTTGATGGTAATTGTTCATCATAATGGCTGCATTTAGTGTGCTGCTCACCCAAGTATTTGGAGTTGGATTCAGCGGGTTCGGTCTTGAAGTCAAATGGAATCAGTCCGTCAAAATGATCCAACCTAAATGAGAAGGGAAAAATAAACAATAAGCAGGAAAGTATTGTCAGGAATCACAGGAAAGTTAGTTAATCCTCTATAAAATGTGAACACATCTCAGTTCTTATGTTGTCTACCCTGCAACAGGTAAAGGGTGTCTCCAGATAAACACAATGGTGCTGATAAAGTAGCTAAATCTCACCTCTGGAGTCACTAGTGCAAAGGTGAATCTATGGCAAGATACACTGCTATGGGGCCCTATTCAAGTTAATATGTCTGGCCCTGTGCCCCCTGCAGTGTGTGGTAAATCTATGCATCCCATAAACTCTAAATACAAACTGCAGACTACACAAGGCATCATATTTCACCTACAGAACCAGACATACTGCCTGACCTGGTTTCCTATGTGTTATAATTTTGAAAAACACTGTTTCATTTAAGACTATTCACCATGCAGAGACAACATTCAACAATAAGAATGTTCCTGAAGTCTTTACAGTATGATAATGATGCTTTCAAAGGGTGGCATGCCTTTGCGCATGCGTGTGATAGATCCTCACCTGAAGGCACCGAAGCACACACTCCCAATCATGTAAAAAAGAGAGTAAAATATGGCCAGACATAGCAGGAGATTGAAGAGCACGGTCTGTGGGAATGAGGCAGATTCACAATACTCCATGTAATTTGTGTCACAGATATCAACACCCATGTTTTCAACACTAACCTAGAGCTATGCAGACCTACAGTATAGGTTATCTGCAGTAGGAGGCGACTTTATCTGTAGAACCTGACTTTACACTTATGCATATAATATGTATATTATGAAAACAAATAGGCATCGGAAATAAACGTACTGGTCACGTCCGCTTTATCTTTTACTGCACATGATTTAGCATATTCCGTCGAACCCGATTGTTAACAGAGAAATGTTACATATGACACATTCACTGTCCTCTTACCTTTGACTCGACCGCTTTGCTTTTGAATGCCATTTCATGGTTTTTACTTGATGTTATTACAATATAATCCAGGCTGCAGCAGCACGATATACAACCTCGTTAATCCAGTAGAAAAATGGTCTTCTTCTGCCATCTAGCGATGAACACAAGACAAAAAACGCAGCGCCGCAGCTTCTACAGCCGAGCATTGAACTCATTTCACCTCATATCTGGGCGGCCTTTGTTGACTAAAATAAAGACTTTTCTCTCCATATAACTGTTAGCTAACAACGGTATCTATGGTCTTGCAAACTATGACGATTGTGTGTGAAGACGGAGTGTATTTCATCAAAAGTATGGCTAATTCGGCACACAAAATCTGTATCTTTATTACACACCGGAGAAACC
Organism: Eleginops maclovinus; assembly: GCF_036324505.1. Taxonomy (NCBI): domain Eukaryota; kingdom Metazoa; phylum Chordata; class Actinopteri; order Perciformes; family Eleginopidae; genus Eleginops; species Eleginops maclovinus. Next base: position 11,577,806 of record NC_086351.1, on the reverse strand, counting down.
ATAACCGCCCTATGTGGGAGGGATTGAATACTGCAGGAGGAGATGATGGTTCAATATTAACATCACCGACCCAAAATATACTTTTGATTAATCCTCAAAAACACAGGAAAGAATACACGCCAATAGTAATCCTACTATTTAACTATATGTTTTGGCTGCCACAAAACTATCATCCAGCAATGCAAATTGGATGTGATCCTACACACAATCCGATACATTAGCTTTGTCGATATATAACATTTCGGACAAATGTAACCCTGCAGTAGTAATTTGGCATATAACATTACGGTTTTATTTGGCTAAACTCAGTGTGTGGTGTTTTTATCCTTTCCCGACTTCTTTCAACGTTACTGGATGAGGTAGCTCTCATACGCACCAGCCGACATAACTGTGGATATGTTTTAAGAGTCAAACTAGTGCAACATCTTGTGTTGTAACGTATTTGGGTCGTTTTTTCGGTTAGAAATAGTCACTTCGGTGGATTTCACCGGCCTGAGTGTTTAATCCTACAGTTAGCAGCGCCGTATATAAACTGATAATCGCCTGTGCTTGAACTGCATCTACACAAATCAGCTGTTTTACGGTAGGGTTTACTGTAACACCAGTTAACGACAGGGGAAATCGCTCCTCATCGGTTATGGAATACACTGCGGTCCCCGCGCTCATTGATACACTATCGTACTTGTTTAGGGAATTACTTCTTGTGCAGTTGTGAGCAAAACGGGGATATAAGCTTGAGTCCATCGGTAGTTATCGTTATATCGGCACTGAACTGAGTTGTTGGGCGTGTTATAAGTGTAAACAGGCCTAGTATTGACCACCGATAGTAAACTGAACTTTTCCGAGACCCAAAGTTGTCAGGCAGCGCATGTTGCACGCATGCGCATCCTTCTATCCAGCAGCTCTAAATAAGAGTTAAAACAGAAACGAGGTGAGTTCCACATTTTTAAACAATACTGCCTTTAATACTAATTTATTGTTATTAACATTGGCACACTTTGAAAAAAGCGGCCTTGGTCTTGCGTATTAGTTTACAATATTTCCACTCTGATTTAAGACGGCGAGAATAAATCGTTTTTTTCAAGTTTCTATTGAAGAAATTAATCAAGCAACAATGTTGAAGCTCGTAACAGTAGCGTGATGTTATTGTGCGTATGTGTGATATTGTGCGAAATATTGGTGGTTTGCATTATGCGTTTTTCTCTTGTTATTAACTGGGAAACTTATTTATTACAGATTGTCCTTAGCTGGCTGCATCCAGTCACAATGCTAGGGCTAGCTGTCTAGCAAACCTCAGTTCAATTGAACGGAATGGAGCTAGCTGACTGTTAGCTTCATGTCAGCGCTAGCTAGCAACCTGGGCTGACATTCCGTGACAAGGGGAAAGTGAAGAAAATAACTCGAGTGACGGAAAACACAAAGTCAGGAAATTACACCGCAAGCATTTGCTTTTGTTCGACGTGTAGCAGCTTTGCATGATTTGTTTAAATGGGTAACTTGAGTAATTTACATAGTTTAAACGTGTTGGTGGCCTCTTCCTATGCTCCGCCATTTTGTATAAGACGAATGCTAATCATGGGCGCTCCTACAGACACTTATTAATGGCTAGAATAAAACTGAGGTATCAAGTGCAAAGTCAAACTTAACCAAGATACATTAGCTCAGGCTGTTGTTGACTTTTAACATGCTTATGACCCTACATGCAAACAGAAAATATCATTTTAATTCAGTATTGAACATGCGTCAACAGTAAAACGTTATATCGTAATATCAGTCAGATTAAAACGGTTTTAAGTTTGGCCAGTCAGTGCAAGACACAGTGTTTTCTTGGAAAATGACAAACAAGTGACCCTCTCAGTTGTTAATAACCAGGCAAACAGCCGGTTTTAGGAGATACTGTTAAAACGAAGAAAAGATGAACTTATGTGGTTAACTTCAAGTTAAGACATCTTTCCTCCTGTTTGTCAATAGTCCCGAGGACGGTTCACTATAATGGGTCTGTTTGTGCACGCATTTCGCTCTTAGTTGACCAGCAAAACAATATTATTATTGACTGTTTGTGTGAAATCGAAGTGCATGGTGTCCTGCAAGCCAGCACACAGTCGCCATCTAGCTGTGATGTTGGGTAATGCTGTTTACAAGTGCAGGTACAAACTGCATTCGTAGTTTGGAGCACCTTGTTGGTAAAACCATACAGGAGGGCTGATTCACTGTGATGATCACACACAGTCGGCAAAATAGACGGAAAACAATGGCATAATTTAAGTCATAGTTTTGGACTGAAACTTTATATTCAACCACATTTTAGCATCAGTTGACAGTATATTTAATGTGACTATGTGACTGTTATTATGTTTTTTGCAGGTTGGTCATATCAGAGGAGTGGGAATGACCGACACCCCACCCAGTGATGGCCCCTCCCAGGGAGCTGAGTTTGATATGATGGGTGCCCTGGACTGGAAGGATGGTATTGCCACGCTGCCAGGCAGTGACATCAGGGTATGAGAGAGATTTATGTTCCTGTCGAGGATCATCTCTGAGTGTTTAATGTTTGTGTTTTAGTCTTAGATCACACACCGAATTGTAAGAGCAGAGTTCGGTCTTAAAGCAGAGGCTGGCAACCTTACTTAAGAAAACCACCTCTGTTAACTCTCTAAAAATTAAAAGAAAACCTTAACCTTGAGCGAGAGCTATGTTACGCAGGGCATGCCATATATTTTAGCAGTGTGACTCATCTTTTGGCTGTCCTCTTGTAACTTTATTTATGATGTTTCTGTGATGAGCACACCTGTTACACCTTACTTGTGTCTTTCAGTTCCGCATGACAGAGTTTGGGACTCTTGAGATCGTCACAGACCTGGAGGTCAAAGGTCAGAAGCCAGAGCCTAACCGCAAGGCCTTGGACCCAGCACAGTCTCACACGCCCACTCCTCCACCGGAGGGCCAATCACAGACTGGCAAAGCTGCAGCTTCAGCCAATCAGAGTCAGCCAGGATCGTCTCAAAGTAAAGGTATGATAGCACGTTTAACCCCTAAAAGTATGTTTTTGTAAAGATGTGCAGTTTTTACTTTTAATGCTGGACCCGTCAGTTTCAGCCCTTCTTTATGTTTTGTGTTTTAGCCCCCGGTCCTGTTCTTCTGTCTCTAGAGGAAGGCCCCAGTATGGAGGGCCCCAGTGTGGAGGTTGGTCCCAGTGTGGAGGTTGGCTCTAACGCAGTCATGGGCCCAAACGGGGAGCTGTCAAGGTGCCGGGCCTGTGGTGGCTGTGTTCCCCGGGACGCCCTCCTTCAGGGCAAATTCTGTAGTTCTACTTGTGCCCAGCCCTCCAGCGGCAGGTACAATCACACACTTAATGTCATTTAACGTCTTTGTTGTCTTTAAGATTGCATTTCTTTTTGTTTCAACACCAGACAAATATTTGTTTTATTCAGATCATCTCCAGCAGAAGCAAGGGAGAGTCAAGCAGTTGAGGGTGAGAGGCTGGGGAAACGTGTGCGCAAAAAGAGGAAAATCTATATGGATTCTGGTGATGAAGAGGAAGACAACCAAGAAGAACCTGAGGTAAGGAGCATACATTATTATTCTTTAACCAGTGTTGTTAACTTAGAGCTACAAGCCCCACACGTGTTCAGTGTTTTGCTGTAACTACTGAGGTCTTGCAAAATGTTTCAATGTTGATCATTTATCTCTTCAACTTTAAGATTTCTTTCTGAGATGAATGTATTTGTATGCATGGTCCTTGTGGAAATAAATACATAAATCATAAAAAAATTAACTATTGACAGTTCTGATTTGTGACATATTCTTATATTTGACCTTTTGTAGGAAAAGGCCAAGACGACCAAGGGAAGAAGAGGTGCCAAAATTGCTAAACTGGGTATATACCGCTCAAGATAACATTTCATGTCTTTCATACATTTTTTGAAGTCTTAAAGATGCTGTAAATCTGTACGTGTGACACAACATGAAATGAATGGCACTTGATATTATTATTTTGTTAGGTTCTATAAGTATAATCAGATGACAATGAAATATCTGTATGTCTCATGATTGTGATGGAGGTGCTCATGCTGTACATAAAACTTGAGTGTTTGTGCCCCACCCTCAGTGATTGCACCAGTCAATAAGAAGCGGGCATGGAGCTGGCCGGCTTACTTGGAAGAGGAGAGAGCCATCGCTGCTCCTGTTAAACTATTCAAAGAGGTATTTCCCCCCGTATACACTGGCCAATTTATATATATTTTTACAAACCAGATGGTTTTGTTTATTTTGTCCATAATAAGCCAAATCATGACTCTGCTATGATTGAACATTTGTCTTGCAGCACCAGACATTTCCTCAGAGCAGGAACAGTTTTAAGGTGGGGATGAAGCTGGAGGGGCTGGACCCATCCCACCCCTCTCTGTTCTGTGTACTCTCTGTTGCAGAGGTACGTGTGCTAATACAACACATCTATTTTCATCCCTGTTTATGATGAAAAATCTGACAATCCATTTGCCTTTCAGATCCAAGGCTACAGAGTAAGGCTCCACTTTGATGGTTACCCAGAATGCTACGACTTCTGGGCCAATGCTGACTCGTGGGATATGAAACCAGCTGTTTGGTGTGAGAAGAACGGGCATAAGTTATTGTTGCCGAAAGGTATTCACAAACACACACAGACCGACACATCTAACCGTGATTTACCACTGTGTTTATTTAGTTATTTAGTAAGGAAACCAAACATGTTCCTCCCTCCGACAATGTTAATCACCAACTGTGAGTTTATTAACATACAGTATTGTTAGTCAAAATCACTGCAAAGATAAAACATTCACCAAAACCCCTTTAAATAAGACGATCAATTGAAGGCTCTACTTTTAAACCAGCTTTTTTATTACAGTTTTTTTTACTTAACTTAAAAGATAATGCCCAGATTTTAAGTTAACTAAGCATTGATCAAAGAAACAGCAGGCTGAAGTTAAATACAGTACATAAAACTGTCAAGGACCTTTACGCAGGACAAAGATTAGATTAAAAAATTGCAGTATATTACAAACAACATAACGTGATTTTTGTCCTGTAGGTTGTAAGGACGGAGAGTTTAATTGGAGCATGTATGTGAAGAACTGTAGGGGTCAGCTGGCCCCAAAACACCTTTTCAAAAGCCTCAACACAGTGAGTGAAAACACAGTAAACCCTAAAGCTATCAAACGTTTCTTAAAATCAGTTTTATATGTGTGCTTTATTCTTTGTTTCAGTCTGTGACTCCATCTGGATTCAGAGCAGGGATGAAGCTGGAGGCGATCGACAGGAAAAACCCCTCGTTGATCTGTGTAGCAACCATTGCTGCTGTTGTTGACAACCGGCTGCTCATTCATTTTGATAATTGGGACGACACTTATGATTATTGGTAAGAGTCTGGTTTTTGATTGGGGGAATGGGTATCATCCAAAGCTATCCTGGAGGCCTGCTGTACATTTCAATTCAAGTGAAATCTACGGTAGTTTAGTGTTTCTACAACATCAGCATAGTGACTGGGTTTTCAAGTGTTATATAAAGGAAATCAGGTCTTCACAAGTTTGAAATTGGACAGAAGGTCTGGGAAAGTTGGGCAAACATTAAGATTTACAGAGCTGTACAGCTTGAAAAGTTTAAAATTGGGTGTTTATTGTGTACCTAGTGACCTAGAGGTTGTTTTTTGTAAAGGTGTGACGCTAGCAGTCCGTATATACATCCTGTGGGATACTGTGAAGAGGCTGAGCTAACTCTGACCACCCCAGCTGGTAAGACACAGACCAAGACACACGTGGGTCAGTATAAACTCCTTAAATATACAATAGGGAATGCAGAATCTAACACTGTCAGAAATAAATACTAATATCAATTTTACATTCTGCTGAAATTATTGTTTACTTGTGAAATCAAAACTTGTGTGTGTAGAAAATATTCTGATAGTTCTCAAATATTGTTGCTACTGTCAGAAATAAGTAAATACTGTATATTGAAGCCAATAATAATGAAGTTAAAGTCAGTTCCTGTGGATGTCTTTTGTTTTTGATCCACAGGTCAAAGGTCACGTGACAGACTCTAATGCCTTTAACTCTCTCCCCCCGCAGAATATAAGCAACCTAAAAGTTTCTCATGGGAGAGATACCTGGAGGAGACGAGCACACAGGCGGCTCCCGCTCGGGCTTTCAAACCGGTACAGTTCTCACACGCACAAATAATCATAATATCGACGATCGTGGTCTTTATTGGATCATGTGATTGTTGTTCTGCCTGTGTTTGCAGCGACCTCCACATGGCTTCCAGATCGGGATGAAAGTGGAGGCTGTGGATAGGAGGAACCCCATGCTGATCCGTGTTTCAACCGTAGTGGACACAGAGGACCATCGACTAAAGGTACAAACCGCCTCCTCGTCCGCATCAGGGAAAGTTATTCTAAGATGAAAGAGAAGCGAAATCTATCAGTCGAGAATGTTGTTGTGAACTTATAGTAAATAAAACAATATACTTTGAGGAAGAAGACGGCATGCATTTCCATCAACTGCGACATTGAACCAGAGAAAGTAAAAGACATTCCAGGAGATAGCACAAAGCCACAGTCGGTTCACATTAAATCCCTTTTGCTTTTCCTACACAGTCCAGTATTGTAGATTTTAAATAACAAGAACATGAATTAAATATGCCGTGGATCAATTGCCTGCTCAGCTCCGATTTCAACCCACAGGAGTTAGGATGAATGGCTGCTCAAAAAGCAAAATAAATACATTTAAAGTCAAATAGAAAACATTTGTAACTTATTTAGTATGTGTTTCAACTTCTGTCTAATTTAGCGTACTGCGCTGTCCTCTCATCTAGATTCATTTTGATGGCTGGAGTTCAGAGTACGACTATTGGGTGGAGACGGACTGCCCTGATCTGCACCCTGTAGGATGGTGTCAGAAAACCGGACACCCACTGCAATACCCCAACGGTGAGACTCCCTCCCTCACTCACACACACTTCCTGTCTGTCCTGCCTGAAGTTCAGAGAGGTCAGTCGTAAGGCAGATCCAGAATTGTATCTTAACCAGTTTACCTCCGCCTTCATTTCATTTCTGTATGAAGTCTTTAATGAATTTAAAAATGAAAAATGGTCTTCCTTCAGTTCTTCGCGTAGATTTATGAACATGAATTGTCTGTGTGTATATATTTCAGGCTCCACTGAGTTAGTGACCGCCCCGGGACAAGGATGTCCTACCCCAGGATGCAACGGGGTTGGCCACATCAGAGGACCTCGCTATGGGACACACTACACGTTAGTAGCACATTCTCAGTATTGTGATTCATTTATTTTGTTGCTGTTTTTTTCTCATTGCTTTTCAATCTTCATATGAACTTATTTTCCAAATCACTTGCTTGATGCTGAATTTATTATATTCTATGTTCTTCTTTTCTGTTTTTTTAGAATCTAGATCATTTCTACTTGTGTGGGCTGCCTGTAGTTTAAATGTGTTGCTTGTTTGTGTGTGTGTGTGGGAGTTTTGAGTCTTTAAGGTGATACTTTTTCAGCCTATTAACAGTTTAATTGCAGAGCATGAAAACAGTGGGGGTTGTTTTGGACCTGGTTAGAGTTTGTGTGTGTTTTGTGTGTGCAGTGAAGTGAGCTGTCCCTACTCGGATGTTAATCTGAACAAAGAGGGCTTGCTGCCAGATCGCCTCAGCGGAGAACGGCCCGTCGCCCTCAGTGGACCTCATCCACGTGGGCGACGTCCGGACCCTCCCACAAACACTACGACGCAGACCTCCACAACCTCAGAACAGCCCGAAGGATCTGAAGACCCTCAGAACAGGTTAGCAGCTGTCACTCTAAAAGCACAGAAGGTACACACCTCAAAGGGACAGATAAACCCTCCCAAAAAAAGAGAAGAAAGAAAAACGTCCCTACAGGAAACTGCTCTCAAAAATCGATGGAGAGTGTGTATCATACAAAGAAAACCGGTCCAGATTTCTGTAAAGAGACGCTTTAAGTTGTTTTATTTTATTTGGCGCTTTGAGTGCCATCTAGCTCCGTGTTATTTGATGAAGGCAGGCATCTCTTCTTTTGAAATAATTATCAGGACTGATAAATAGTCCTCCAGGTAGGAGCTAAAATATGTTTTTTGGGGAAAACTGTTCCTTTTTAAAATAGAACTTCTTTTATTGTTTGACATGCAACTCTATCCAGCTGTCTGTATCTGAGATCGGGTTATGTGTGTTGCTAGGAAACCGGTGACAGTGGAAGCTGAGCGTTTGGGACGTATTGCTCAGCCGGAGCCAGCAGGTGGAGCCATCGAGCAGAGCCACAATGGAACAAGGCCTAAACGGTACCCCCACATCAGGCTGTGCTGCTGTAGTGTATGGTAAAAGATGTTCTCCTGTGAGACTGAGAGTTTTTATGTCTTTTCAGAACTGCTCCCGTTCCCAAATACTTGAAAATGCACTACGTCAAAGAGGAGATCGGCCACGGTAAAGGTGCGTGTGAATGTGAAAATGAGACGTGATAAATCATGTAAATCAGCACCTCACTCCCACTCACTGCTGCCCTTCCTCCCACCCCCTCTCTCTCTCCGCAGCCTCTCCAGATGCCATCTCTCTCCAGCAGGCCCTCCACGAGTCAGTGTTCTCCCCCGGCCTCTCCGCCTCCCCCCCTCACCGGGTGGCTCTCTGCTGGGACAAACACTGCCAGCTGCTGCCTGAGGTCCTGGGGCTGACTGCCAAGAGAGTGGCCACTTGGAGCGCAGAGGAGGTCGGACATGCTTACACACTCGCACGGCGCCAACACATGAGAGGCAGACATGCTCCTCTTTCACTCACCCAACATGAAGGCAGCTAGTTGTTCAGAGAAGCTGCGCATGAATATTCAAACAGAGCCTTTCTGATACCGAGATGGTGCTCGCTTTCCGCCTGTCAGTTCCATAAAGGCAGGCAAGCCACTCTGATTTATAGTAGGGCTGTACCGAGAAGTTTGAAGCTGGGAACAGAATTCATTTTAATATTTTGCACGTCTATTGATTCTGCTCTGACATTATCTCGGCACAGTTGCAGTTTAAAAAGAAGACACACAAAATGACACAATTATTTGTAATATAGTGTTTGTAGGATTAGATTCCAGCGGTTGGTTTCAGACTCATGTGATACACACATTTCCAATAACTAACTCACCGCCATTTTCAGACAACAGTTGGCTGACCTGCTTGGCCCAAAAAAGGGTGGCATATACCTGTGTGAACAAGGATACTAAATACATTTGTGAAGACATTCTCAACTTCGTTCGAAACCATCGACAAACGCTTTGAATGTCATGAGAGAAAACATTTAAAATGATGTTTGGTAAAGCTTTTGTTTTTCTAGGTTACGATTATTTTTTTACATTTTTGCTTTTGACAGCATTTCTGTAGCACTGTGCTGAAATGTATTTCCCTTTTTCTCATCAGGTCGCCACATTTGTCAAAGGTCTACCAGGATGTAAAGAACACGCTGCTACATTTAAAACAGAGGTAAGCAACCGACGGACAAACATCATACCACGATTCAACTTCATATATCGTTCATAATCAATAAAGTAAAGTCAGTTTATATTATTATTACTTTATTTTAAATTAAAAAGACCAATATGTCCTTAAATTGTTAGCTGTTTTAGGATTTGTGCTATCATTTCCGGCTTTTAGTTTAGTAGATAGATGCTAAAACCCCTAACCCGTACACGGGGCACACACAGGTGGCAGCAATAAGCACTTACTTAATGAATTCAATGTTTATGCCTGGCGCCACCTGTGTGTATCTCAATGTCTGACATAAAGCAGATGGAAAAAGGGTCTGAAATATCAACCATGTTGAATCATATTTTTGTCGTACCAGTGTGCAAACTCTTTGGTTTCCTTATTAGTCTGTTTGCCTCGCAGCTCTGCGTAATGTATACAGTTCGCTGCTCTTACATTTGCTTAAGAACTCATCCCTGAAATTCCCTTTGATCTCATGTCTTCTGATAGCCAATACTTTTAGTCAAACGGTGCAATCCTTTATTGTCAGAATGAATTGACTTAACATGAATTGATCATTAAGCCCATTATGGTGACGTGTAGAGCTTGAGTTTTATACTGATGTTCATTAAAGCCCAATAAATTATTCCCATAGCATTTATTACTAAGAAAATTCATTAAAGTCAATGAGTTTTCAGATGATGATAAAGTCATTAAAAAATCATGTGTGAATAAAGGAACCATGCTGCCGCTGCAGAGCCAGATATTGATCTGTTGGTAGAGACCGTAAACACAGTTGAAAGGGATTATATAGCACATTCACCAGGTGGCGAGAAACACAATAATAACTGAGTTCTTCTTGTTTTAATGATGGTTATATTTACCAGCAGCTTCAGTTAAAACGAGTCTGGATTAATCTGTAAAAACTCAGCAAACTTATATTTCCTTTCCCTTTTAGCAAGTAGATGGCGAGGCCTTCCTGCTGCTCACCCAGGCGGACATCGTCAAGATTCTGTCCATCAAGTTAGGACCCGCCCTGAAGATCTTCAACTCCATCCTGATGTTGAAGAACGCAGACGAAGAGTAGAAACTCTAGAGACTGAAGAGGAGTCACTCCCTCTCTACCGGCCCTGGTTTCATCGACACTCAGCTATGAAGACTTTTGATCAAATCAGCTGCAACAGGTTGTGTCTGTCGAGCTCTGCAACAGAGACAGAAGTGGAAGCCATCATCTCAGAAAAACGTCCACCCCCCCCCCCTCTCTCCATGATGGACAGTACTGATCAGCCTGAGGGAGAGTTCTCCTCCATACTTTAAGTTTCTTGATCTCTATCGTGTTTGTTTACTGAATCATTCAAAAAAGAACTACAGGCACCTTCAATGCTTCTTAACATTGTACAGTTTTTGAATTGGATTTAGTGTTGCATTATTGAACTGCGATGGTGCTTGGGCGAAGAGCAGATGGAACGAGAGCGTTTGCGCTTTGTTGCATTTACTTGGCAACAGTTTTTCTTTCTTTTCTTAAAGCTGCAAAATACAATCGTGAGGTGGCGAGAGGTTTTTAAAATGTGAAACCTAGTGGAGCAGAAGCACTATGTAGTTCAGCCGGTCTCCTCTAGATGGAGAACGTGGGCAACTCCACAGGCCCCGAAGGCGAGACAGTTTGATTAGATTGGAGTTGGCTGAAGCTCAGATTGAAAGGGGGATGGTAGAGACTTTGTGTGTTTGTGTGTTCAGATGTGAGAGTGTTTGAGAAATGAGGGTGTAATTCCCCATCAGCCCACGTGTGCTTTTCTGGTCAGAGGATTGTTTTGTGACAAGCATGGCTAAGGGCTAAATGTTAGATCTTGCAGTTTAAATAGGAACAAGACAACGAACCAGCTCTCTCTCCATCTCCTTTGTTTGTTAATGGGAACGGCACATGAAAATGAATGTTTAAAAAACAGCTGTTTTGTTGATATTATCTTGTTTATTTTCATTCATATTGTAAATAGTATACAGCTACAAACGGACTGTCCTCGCTCCATAACAGTTTACTCCTGCTTGGTTATGCAAAGGCTTAACATCTGTCCACGAGGGAAAGACGTTGTGACAGTGGAACATACGAGCCTCAATTCATACAAAGACTTTGAGAAAAAAAGAAACATAACAAACATGATCAGTGTCTTTGTAAATCAGCGTGTACTTCACCGAGTTGGAATGTGGACATCAAGCAACTGTTTATATGCGAACGGCTTTTATTTATGTATTCTAATTTAAAGGGCAATGGTACGCTGTTTTTGGCTCCGAGGTAAGCTGTGTCTCTGACGGAAAGTGTGTGAATGGTTGAAAATAAATGATATGCACACTGTCTGCTGTCCTCATTCAACCTCTGTCACCTTACCACACACATCGCACTAAACCGGTCTTTATCGCTGCATTTCTGTTCTTAATTATTCACAGGAGGGGAAAACACATTCCCTCAAGTACTTAAGGCATTTTTGAGGTAACGTAGTTTGACAAAACAAACTTCACTTAGGTGTATCTACTAGCTTTTGTTCCAGTTTATTTATCAGTAGCTGTTAAACTTTAAGTGATGACACTTTTCGGAAATCTGTGTCGGCTTAAAAGTTAAGTTTCAAAACAAGTTTTATAAAGAAAAACTTACTTGCACTTTATTTTGGTATTTTCCTTTTATTCTAGTTAATACTTTATTTTCAGAGAGAAATACTGCACGTTTCCTCCACTAATTACTTGTCGGGGCTACAAGCAACTCTTAAAATGAATATTTCATTCTTATCCAGTTGTTCCCAACCGGTTTGGTTCAGGTGTCCTTTCAAACCAACAGAGTCTGGTTCCCTCTCTAAACTTCTCAGGTGGTTTCATTTACATAATTGTTTGAAGAAGAAAAAGGACTTGAGGACTTGCTTTTTATTCTTTCTTAATACATTAATCATCCCATGATGATGATGTACTGTATGACCCTTAAGATGTGGCTTGAGCCTGAAGTTGTTAAAACTAGCTCTTACTCCATTAACTAGAAAAGTGAAATGCTTCTTACTCATTAATAACAATCTATGTAATGAGTCCCTGGGCATGTACTGTGCTAAAATAAATAGCTTCAAGTGTTTTGGCCTACGTTTTCCATGAAATGACAGTTAGTTGGCCTTTCGTCAAGACAGGATGTTGCCATATGGCCTCAAAGTGGAAACTGTCTGGTTCTGTTTTGCTCACACATGACCCACATGCGCATCGGGCAGAACACATCACAGCTCACCCTCAAACCACCAGGCTGTGTATTGCCTACACCTGACCAATAGGAAAGCCTAAACCACCTCAATGCAGGCCGGTGGCTCAGCTGTGTCTACTGGCTGATACGACACCTGTTGCCATTGCCGAAAACTGTGGCCCAGTAACATGTGCGTTAGGATGTGGTAAACTAATTCTGCTATAAACCTACATTGCACTCTTAAAAAACCTTGCCAGACTCAGTTAAAAGTGAACATCTCTTTCAAAAACGTCTGTTATTTCACCACCTGTCACCATCAAGTCAAACACGAGTCCACCTTTTGCTGAGTGTTGGTGCAAGAGTAATGCAATTCAGCGAAATAGCATTTTGCTTTTCAGAAATTACAGAAGTGTTGTCCATTGGGTTTGGTTCTTTAAAAACAGTTATTTCAATCTCAACCACAATCTTTTGTTTGTGTTTGAATGGCCAGTTATTTAGTTTGACATGGTTTTTGTTTTTAATGTTCACGTTTCACTTTTGTACAGTTAGGCACATCTGATGATGCCTATTTAACCCCGGCTGATTTCATTAGAAATGTTTTGGAAAACATAAGTGGCCCGCACTGTTTGCATATCTGGGAAGTGAGAACCAAAAACACAGCCGCCAATCAAGCTAATGGCCAAAGGCGCCACAAAAGAGAAATAACGGGAGAGCTTCAACACTGTAACTTTAAGAAGTAGAAAAAGAAATAATTAGAGCAGAGTCAAAGGTTTATATTTGTAAGTCAAAACTTGACTTCTACTTTAGCCACAATGCACGACAACCGCTAACAGTTCAGTCAGACCTGTGGCTGTGTTAAGCTAGTAGCGGCTAATGTAGCCTAACGCATAGGCCTTACACAGATAGGAGAGTTCTTAAGAGATCCGGAAATTTCTCCTCTTTCTCATTTTGTTTCATTTTTTAACTTGTAATCTTTCGCCTCAGTCGACACTGCCTTAAGTGACATCACAAGGCAATTTCAGGAACATTTACTGCATGCAGCCACAAAAGGTATTTGACCACCTTTTTTCCGGGCAAGCAGTAAATCAATTTGATTTATCACATGACATTTTACAAGGTGTAACTCCAGTGAAAAGCACTTTACAATCTGTGGAGTTCCCCTTTAAGACATGACACGTTTATTTAAATAGCAGCAAGGCAGTTCAAAGCGCTTTACATAAATCATTCAAAGCATTGAGACAAAGAGCAAAAGAAACACATGAACAGAAGACACATTTAAATACGAGTCATTAAAGAGCCTAGAGAATAGGAAACAGAGCCAAAATAGAACACAGTTTGTATAAAACGCATAAACAAATGTTACATCACAGTGAAATAATTATGTGAAGCAAACATCTGCTTACATCTGCTAATTGATTTTCATAGAATAAATGATTAAACCGAGATTACAATGGTTGCTGTAGAGCTAGAAAATAAAAATGAGCATTATGTATTTGAAAAGAAATCGTTGGAGACCTAAGTGTGTTCCTTTGATTGAGAAAATTCATTTCTGGTTACATTTGATGCATTTACTCTACATATTTCAGGTTTCTGCCAGGGGGAAGGATCTCACTGTTTGGTGATCACTAAGAATAACCAGGCTCACCGTGGGACTGGCCTGGACCAGCCTCACATTCCCACGACCCCTCCTCTACTCACAGAGACAAATGAAAACACAGGCTGCAGAGGCGCTCCGGCAGAGAGGCGCAGGGAGGCGTGCAGAGCGGCTTGCACCACTTTTAGTAACACTGTTTTTTTACTATAAAAGCTTCATTTCTGGCTCCGCAGTGCGCGCTGTTGCACTGCTCACGGGCACACGGTATGGAAAACGTCGTAATGTGAGGAGAGAAACCCGGGGAAAGTCAGTATTTCACGAACGGAGAGGGAGGAATATCGAAACTCAGTGTTTGTTTGATTTTTGATCATGCCGAAGAGCCCTTTTCTGCTTCGGATTTACCTCCAAGACAAGGCAAGTACCCTGTCAGATTTTGACTGCGTTAAAGTAACCGGACAGCGATCTGCAGTGAATTATAGACAGCAACATGGATTATAATATAACATTAAAGATGCATGCGTAAAAGCACTTATAAAACAGCAATTTGTCATCTTGCGTCCTGTTGAATCACCCGTAGTGTTCACTCGCTTCGGGGTAAACGGAATCATGAGTTCAGATGAAGCAATAACCCAACTAATGTGCGTCTTTATTTGTGACTGCAGTGAGATTGTTAACTCATATCACGAAATCCTGAAAGGGGTCAGTCATTTTTATTCCCATGATGATGGTGATGAAGGTTTGATAGCAGTTCAGCCCGGGTTCAGAGAAGCTGTGTGACTCCACAGAGACACTGGAGGAGCCACATGTCTTATTAAAGCTGCTACTTCCTGTTGTCTGCACTGCAGAGTCAACCAGCTTCTCCCAAACACCTCATGTGCTCTCCCTTTGGGGCTACATGCAACACTTTGTGACTTAATTCTTTTATCCTCCGTGTTCTATTCAGTGTGAAGCAAGAGGATGACAGCAGCAAGTCCTCCCTGCAGCCCCACCTCCTCCCTCTCCTCCCTCTCCTCACCTGGTTGCCTCCCAGCATGCCGCAGACACCTGAAGAAAGGCAAAGCCCTCCACACCACCCTTCCCCTGCGCTCAGCCCCAGGCGTGTGGCTCCTGCTTGGTGTGGTGGTGGTTCTGGTGGGCATGGCTGTCGCGGTGGCGGGCTACGTGTCTTCGGCACCAAAGCCTGTGGTTGGCGGGCGCGGCAGCACCCACATTGAGAGGATGAAGCTGGCCGGGCCCGTTGTCATGGGTGTGGGCCTATTCATCTTCATCTGTGCCGCCACGCTGCTGTACGAGAACCGGGATCTCGAAGAAGTCCTCAGACGGGGGACGTCTGACGACCTTGAGGATCTCAAGGGGGGAGAGAGCTGGGAGGATTCGCAGGAGCAGCCCAGTTTCGGCTGTCAGCAGTGGGAGGAGAAAGAGGGGGAGCAGTGGGCCGCTCCGACCCACACACTCCCCCTCTCGAACCAGAACTGTGGGTCGCCTCACAGGAACACACACACCTTCAGCGGCAGGCCGTCATCGCCGCCTCCTCCGGATGCGGGAGATAGAGAGGAGGAGGATGAGGAGATGGAAGGAAGATCAACCCTTCTGGCCCAAGTTCTCCACCACAAGGAGCCAACTCCTCACCCTCCCTCCCCCTGCCCGTCCATCTCCCACTCCTCAGTGTACTCAGACTCTTGCAACTCCAGTGAAATCAACTTCAACATACGGACAGGCCTTCCTCAACACTGAGCTTCTTCCTCATAAAATTTGCATGATGAGATTCATTTTGGAGGTTTCACGTGCAGACACACACTTAAGACGGGACTTTGCTGTCTTCAATACACAGATGAAATGTTTGGTGGTATGTTTTAGTGCCTCCGAATGGCGCAGTGGGTCTGAGTCACTGTCTGTGAAGGGTGTTTTTGTCCTACATCGTTCTCTGACTCACCCACGTTTGAAAGATTCGGAGCTGTGGTGTTTGATGTCAACTCGCCATCTTGTTGTCTTTGAACTCACCCATGCCTCAAATCCCCAAAAGCCACTGCTTGTTTGACCATATTTGGACCTGAGGAGCATTGCTGAAAACTTATTTAGGTGCTGCACTGGGAGTCGGACCAACTGACACACTTGCAGAGGAACTACATTTACTCACTCGAGAGGTTTTGGTTAAGAGGATGAGCCCGATTAGGTTTTAAATGACTCTTTATCTAATATCACACATACTGTAATCTAGTCTTTATCTGAGGAAATTGTGTGTCTGTGTAAACAAGAGAAGTACACAAGGCCACACTCCTCTCACTCGACACCTACAGCCCCGCTATAAATACCAGCTGCTGCACTGTACACATGCAACTTTCAGTGCTTCACTGTAATTCAACTTTTGTTTTGTATTCATAGTGTTAGCTGCTCAGTTTTTTTCCCTTTTCTCGAGGGTGGTGAGGCGAGATCTTAAAGAATGTCAATCAGATGGTGGATAGAAAAGAAAAGAGCAATGACTGGAAAAAAAGAGAGGCTGACGCAGTTTAACTGAGAAAAGCGGTCCTGTGAGTCGTGTAACTGAAGCCTCACACTCCCACCATCCCAACCTTTCATCTCCTCTCGCTTCATCATCAGATTCCTACGCTTTATTCAAATACCCCATCCGCCAGCTCAATCCTTGGCTTCTGGAAAATAGAGCAAAACACAATGTAGAGGGAAATGCTTTTTTGGGTCCAATTAAGCAAAAGTCTGAGAGGTAAATGGGGTAGGATTTTAATTATCGCCAGCGTTTTCTCCCCCAGCCTCTAATTACACAGGGGATCAGTCTGAAGGTTTTTATAGGTTCTTCAGGACTGCAGAGTATTTCCTTGTTGTTCTGGCCCATGCTGGGATCCTGCCATCCAGATGACGACTGAGACCGAAGCTTACAGTAATTTGCAGCTACACATTTCCCTGAAAGCAGCACCCATCTCCCTCTCACACACAGGGTTCATGTCAGTACATTATGCTGTTTTCAGATGCTGGGTGTATATTTCAGTGGCAGGTATGAGTCGGGGAGATGTGTCTGAATCCTGCAACAGGCTGCAGGCTCCTTCTCGCTCTCCTCACTCTCACACATACACGAGTCCTTCTCACTGTGAGAGATGCTCTGATGTGTTTACATTCAGGAGGGAATCCTGCAGGATGTCAGAGCTGCAACCAAAGTCCATTAACCATGAATTTGCAGCTTGTTTTCTGATTATCATGACATATTTTTTTGTCTACACTTATTGGCCACTTTATAAGTTACATATAGTTGAAATGCAGTTTCATTGGACATTACTGCAATAAATCAAACTTTTATCAGGGTTATTATGTTGTTTTTTGTTGAAATTGTTTTCAAGAGGTCAATTATTCAAGTCATTTTGCATGCTACAGTGTTTCTATTATTGTGTCCAGCCCATTTCTATCAATGACGGTAGGCTAGGTAGGACTCCATGTCTGCATAATGCAATATTGTTCAACTACACCACAAACTACACCCTCCAAAAGTATCATCTTTAAATTGCTTTATATTTGATTAACCATTTCTGCTGTCAGTAGCAAGAATAGTTTGTCCGCATACATGTTGTATTTATTTTTATTTAGAGGCATCATTCCTCTTTCAGTCGGTCACTAAACTGACCAGAGGAAAGGTAACATCCTCACACACAAGCAGATAGTCCTGCGGCAACACAGATTTCAAGAAATCATTGAGGTTTCTCCTCTGTGCTTGTACAACACTGACGTTACATAACTCAGCAAGACATTTTTTCCCTTTTTTTTTTTGCTGCATTGAGAATATAGCTGAGTTAAATCCTCCTTAGATAGGTTATTGTGTTTGTGTATATACATAAAAAGGCAGATGGACCGTGGGCTGTAAGCTGCTTAACCCTGCACCGACTCAGGACACATGTAATTTATCCGTTCCTCAAGAGAGATAGAGAAGCTGTGATCAACACTTTTTGGTATAAAAGGTGTGAGCAAAGAAGAAGCCAGTTTAAGGTTTTTTTAAAATAGGGTTAGATTGGATTATTAAAGGGAGGCACTCAAGGTGGAGAGGTCAAAAACAGAACTAATAGATCGCACAATAAACATTTCCCAGTTGATAACATTTCTTTTTCAAATGATTGTTTAAATCTTAGGAGAAATCCAAACATTTCTTTCACTAGTCTGAAAAGTGACTGCAGTGTGTTTGTCGACAGTGATCAGCTGGATGAAGAAATATTTTCCACCACTCAGGAGGAGTTTTTAGCCTTTGTCCACATCTGGCACTCAGTCTTTCGTAAAAACTGAGGGATGAGTTACCAAAAATTTAAGGAGACATAAAACCTCTCTGGTGGCCAAACTCCACATCCCAACTTTTTGAACATTTACAGCTATTCCTCCTAAAGCGCCTGTTGTTTTATCTTCTTCGCCCTCGCAGCAGCTGTGATCCGTCCGGAACAAATCGCAGGTTTATTCCTGATCTAATCTCCTGTGTCCGGCCCTTCCCCTCGACAGTCCTCCTGCTGCACTCGATGGAGGAAGTATCCCTCGCAAAATGAAAGGACTATTACTCTGTGTTTTTGCCATAATGATGTTAGCACCTGTTGAAGGTAAGACGGTGTAGGGGCTCGGTTTGTTGTAGGTGGGCCCAAACGTTTTCAAGTTTTAAGAAACTCCTGAAAATGAAAATAGTATTTGTGTTGTTCAACAGTTTATTGGTGGTACTTATTATGAAATAACTACTTCATAAATACAAATGACAAGTTAAAAGCCCTTGTTTATTTGTGAGATAACAACAAGGGCTGTTTTACCTAATCTCTTATCTAATGCAACAATAAATCAGGGCTATTAATAGTTATTTCATTTAAATTAATTTTCATACTTTCTAAAGGATTCTATCAACTATAATGTGGGCCAATGAAAAGCAGCAAAGCTCTGAGAAGTGTGAATCATTATATTTGTGCATGGAAAATGACTCAAAAGATGAATTCATTATGAAAAGTATTCGGAGTAAAGTCTATTTGTGACCTGTCTCACCAATGATTGAAGGAGAGCTGCAGCTCCTCTATAAATCCTAATTTCATGAAGGTTAGGAAGATTATAATAATAATGGCATAAAAGTGTTTTCCGGTCATCAGTTCATGATCAACACGATTCCTCAACAACAACTGAGCGTGCCACGGTATCCCGAGGGAGGATTTATTTCAGGACGGTTGTAAAAGACTGCACCGATTAGCAATACCAAATAAACTGTCAGTTCAGATTTAGTGACTTCAACTCTCTTCGCGATTAAAAGCCGCTCACTTCTTTTGCCCGTTCGTTTACCTGAGCTTGCACTAGCTAATGAGATGAGAGCGGATAAGGATTGCAAGTCACTAAAACTCATGTGCTGGCCCATGGGAGATTAGTCATTTGGCAACTGGAGCTCCGGACAATACACTCCAACGCTAAATCTCAGGATGCTGTAACAACCACAGTTACCTGGATAATCACTTGGATGATTCAAAATATGCTGAACTTACGGTTATATGGATATATAATGGGTTTCTAGTATGAGCTTAAAGTCAAATCTTAAGAAGGGATTTCCCGCCACATTTAAAAGACAGATAAAACACTTTTTATGCTTTGTCAGAAATCTGTCTTTGCATTTCAAATGTGTGACCGTTATATTAAGGATTGTGCAGTACAGTGTTTTCAGAAAAACTCGGGCTGAGTCCCACTCCTGCACTACACCCTACTGCCAACTTTTTCTATTAATTCCAGTATCTGTCTGGTTAATAAAAACATTATGCTGCCCTAAAACTTGGAGCGCTCTCTGGATAACACAAGTCATCCACTCAGAGAAACTAATTCCAGACTGCTGCAGCATAAACAAAAATGTTTCTGAGATGCTCAAAAGCTCGGCAGAATGCAGCTCATCAGTTTGGCTTGATGTCCTTCAACAGCGCTCCAACACTTTCACACATTCAGCACCCCCTGAATAATGAATGTGTCCAACAACACATTACATAAATGCCTCCAAATCTGAATAATTCAAAGCTTTTCATCCAACTGTTAATAAGCGTACTGTATATCATCTGTTCCTCGCTGGTCTGTCTTTTTTTTACTGCAGTCTTACCACTTTGGCCTTGCTTGGAATAGAAGTTTCCAATCTCAAAGGGACCTAACAGTTAAATAAAGTTGAGGGAAAATACAATTAAACATCATTTGTATAATGATCTTGCCAATTTGTTTCAATTATCTTATTGTTAGACGTTTTCTCTTTTGGCAACATGTTCTGCCACAATCCCTGCCAGTAAATCTTCACTGTATCAAACTGTCCTGTTTCTGTGGTGATGCTGTGGCTCAGGCGAGGAGAAGGCAGAGGTGCAGCTCTCTGAGTCGGCGGGATTTGAGGAAGGGGAGGTTCCTCTCGAGTGTTTCCGTTGCGACCTGGGCTTCTGGGACGCCTGCTATACCACCAAAACTAAATGCAACGCCGGGGAGCGCTGCTACACGGGCAGAGGGAAGGCAGGTGTGTTGGTTATGATTGTATTTCTTCTCAGTTTATTCATTTATGTAAACATTATAACTAATAGGGGCTACTTACAGTATATACCTTAATCAACATTAAATTAAATGGCTTTTCAAGGAATTTCTAGACTCAATTCAAGGACCCAAAGTTCTCAAATTATGAATCACTTCTCGGACTGACTCCTGGATTCTTTTGTCTAAATTTAAGGATTTTTCTTAACGGGCTGAAGCACCCTTATCTTGTATCGTCATACTCCAGTTAAAGCACTGATATCGACCAATCAGATGCTCCCAGATGTTATGTTTAAGCTGTTTATTGAGTTGATCTCGACTTCATCTTCTGTTGTGTTTGAAATTTAAGTCAAAGTTAAATTACTGCTTCACTTTCTCAAGGCAGGTGGCTGTTTTTGATCAAAAGAACTTCAGTTTCTGTTCTTTCACAAAATACGTATCATCATTTCAGCCCTTTCTGTTTCATGAAATACATCTGGAGATGCTTCCACTGTTTGGTGAGAGCAGCCTTGGCCAGAAGGTGATATCGAGGCTGCTCTCACCTTGACACTTTTGTTTCTATTTTGAAAAACATAGAGACCTTGATTCTTTCCTTTTTACTTTTAAGGATGCGTGGGAACCGTGAAATGTACCTGACTTTAATGCACTTCAGATGTTAGACTGAACAGCCTCCTCTTGTCTTCACAGCTGATAGTTTGGACGTTAAGACTCTGGGCTGTGTGAAGGCAGAGCAGTGCAATGTGGAGAACACGGTGGAGTTCTTCCCTAACAGCACCATCTTTGTGATGACCAAACACTGCTGCAGCACCCCCCTGTGCAACTGGGCACACAAACTTCCTAACGTCACACTTTTGTACCTCACTGTGGCTGTCCTGACGACCAGACACCTCACTGAAGCCTCAACGACAGCACAATAATAAACAACCTGCGTTTGTTTATGTTGTAAACACAAAAGAGAGAGAGAGCGACGGGGAAGAGATGCTGAATGGACTGAACCGTATGAAAGATGAAAAATGCTTTGACAGAACTTTTTTTACTGAATAAAAAAATGTAACTTTAAATACAATTATTAACATTAACATATTAACTTAATTAATATTAATGAACAAACCCGAGAGAACATCTGTTTGCATCAGGGCATTTCCACTGACACATTTGCTGCAGCTTTAACCTTTGCAACACACAATAAATGTTTCAATCATACTTTCATAAAGTCTTTTCATGTATTTAGATACAAGCGGAGCGTCAGTAAAACCCTACCCTCTACAGCTGGAAACATTAGAGGGTGAGCAAAACAAACTGACCAGAGCTGTAGGAACGTGCTGCAGCAGAGCCGCTCAGCTGCGGTTCAGCAGCTCCCCAGCAGAGGGCAGCAGCTCCTCCTTCATGAAGCGCTGAAGGTCCAAATCTCTGTCCTCCAGGTCCAGGCTCAGGAACGCCTCCACCACAGTCCTGCACCTGTCCATCACACACACACACACACACACACACACACACACACACACACACAAAAATATGTTTCACTTGCACTGCTCTACTAAGGTAACTTTGTCATTCTGTGTGGCTGGAGTTTAAAGGGACATTTCGCCCCAAAATCATAATTAAATGCCTTTCCTCTTGCCCTCCTCCTCTCATTCCTTTTTCTTGCCATGAGTTGGAAACGGTTAGAGATATCGGCCAATGTGAGGTATTGTGGTCGTCTAACAATCGGGAGGTTGGGGGTTCGATCCCAGCTCCTGCAGGTCAACATGTCGATGTATCCTTAGACAAAATACTTTGTTACCCTTATTTGCTATGATGGCTTGGCAAACGGTGTGTGTGTGTGTGTGTGTGTGATTGTTGGTTTAACTTGCCTCTGTGTGAATGGGTGACTGCTGCCTTGTTTATGCAAAAAGCTTTGAGGATCCTTAAAGACCGGCAAAGCGCGTTATAAAAGCAGTCCATTTAACATCGGCCGTAAACTGTCCTTCTTCTATGGAATATCCTTAAGATAGATCACACTTGGCCTGAGGTGCTTAAAGCGCGATGTGAACTTGACGTTTAGGTTTTATTTGCATTTTTTGGCGCTTTGGGCTTATTAGAGTGCCATCTAACTCCAGCATATTCATGAGTAGGCAGACATCTTTACAGCGTCTCTCACCTAAACAATCCACACCGATTTATATCACGGGGAAGTATATGTGGGGAACTTCTCTAACAAACCTGCTAGCCTGCTCATCAGATGATGCTTTGTCAATGCGTTTGATGACTCTTCCTGTCCTGTACAGTTCAGAAACCTGGCAATACACACACACACACACACACACACACACACACACACACACACACACACACACACACACACACACACACACACAAGAAATCAGTGTATGTGAGCAGGTTGCTGTGTATCCATGTACTTGTATTTATGTTTGTTTGTGTACCTCCACCCCTCTCTGCACGAGACTGGCTGGCAGGCCTGCCAGTTTAGCGATGTTGGCAGCATAGCTGGACTGGCAGATTCCCTCCTTGAGTTGGTACAGAAATACCAACTCATCCCCGTCCACTGCTGTCTCTAGAGTCTAACACACACACACACACACACACACACACACACACACACACACACACGTTAATACACAACCACACACACAAACACAGGTAGATTTAAATGAAATTAAAATAATCTGAACTGGAGTATCGTTAGCTGGTTGTTAGCTGGTCGTTAGCTGGTAGCTCATGTGGAAGTTGTCAACAGTTGTATGCAGCACATTAGTTTATCGCCATGAGAATCTATTGAACATCAACCAGACGCTTCATGCCACATCGTGTTCCTCAGTACCAGAAGGGAGAGCAGGCCAGAGGAGGGAAGCAGGCCCAGCTGCAGCAAACTGTGGAAGTTAGTAGCCAACAGGACATGAGGAACTTCCCCCTGAGGTTTCCTCAGCCAATGAGAGATCGATGCAGCCAGCAAGGACAGTCCATCCACCTGAAGGGGAACATTTTCCATTTGGCTGTGTTTGTGAGAACCATTAAGCTCCTATAGGTCATTAACTAGGTAACTTTGTAGTCTTATCAAGGGACAGTAAGCTCTTTGCATAAAACCTTGACAGCCTGAGATTACGTTGGTGACACAAATAAACCAATTAAAGTCTATTGCACATACAGGGAAGAGGTCCAGCCACTAGGTGTACACTTTCTTTGTAGTATAACAAAAATAAATGTGAACATAGCTGGTTGTTTGTAACGTGATCTCTGTGTGAGTTACTGCAGTCTATTACTAATTCTAATTATCAAACTTAATTGAACAAATAGGTTGCACACTCTCCACACATTGGGACAGATCAACAGCAGCAGCAGTTTAGATCTGCAGACTTTTGACAGGGGGGATTCTGCATTTATATCTGAAAGATTAGAGGAGGAACACTAAAATAAAAGGTGAGGTCAGACAGGTGTGACATGCAACACCTAAAGAAGCAGAAAAGAAAGCAAAAGCTGCTTAAATGTGACACATACACCACCTGCAGGTAAGAATGTAACACTTACAGTAGTACACTTCTTCTTTCTTTGGCCTGTTGTTTTATTACCAGCAGATATTACTAGGAATACTCAGATATAAAGTAATTATAGTGCATCTTTTTGCTGTAAAAACACAGTATGTTAGCTTTTAGAGAATCCTTTCCTTTCTTTTTAAAGTTGCTTCATAAAGATCCAGCTAAAAATAGATGAAAAAGTATTGATTATAGCCAATTTGTGGTCATTAATATATAATAAACAGTGCTAGGATGGAACTTATTCCCCCCATATTGTTATTAGTACATCATTTTTCTTTGTTTTCTTCTGTCCTCTGCAACCTACACCTGTATTTCTTATTTGAAAAAAACCCTGGTGTATATCTTGCTGACAGTGACCCTCTGTATGTTTCCTTAGTACCCAGCAGGAAATGTACACCAGTTGCTTATTCTGAAATATCAAATATCAAGAAACGTATTTGAAACTAAATGAAAGTCGGCAGTCTTTGCAGTCATTATTTCTGCTCTTGCCTGCAGGCGGCGACACTCACACCACTCTGTCGGCAGGTCTGAACAACTGCTGCTGCTGATGGGTGGCACATGTTGGGCTGAACCGAAGGTCTGTTGTGCGTTTGGGCTAAATGAGATAATACCGGCTGGAATTGGTTTCAGGCGCATCACATTCACCGCGCTGTGTCCTTGTTATGTGTAGACATATGTGTTTAATTCACAAAGGGCCGGAACCGGTTTTCCTTACTGTGTTAGTTCCTTTTCCAAACTCATCGATGAGAACTAATGAGTTGCCAGTACCGCTGTTGATTGCTTGGGCCATCTGGAGAATAGAGACAAAGCTGAGTTTTATTGTGTGAGAATGTGTGTGTTATGGCAGGTGGAGAGTTGGAGAGGAGTGGGAGGACACCGGGAAGTTCATAACTTTTATTCCCACACACACACACAGCTACTTATGTGCATAAAAAGTGTGCGAGGTACCTGGTTAAGGTCTATCATGAAGGTGCTGAGGCCAACGGACACAGACTCTCTGCTCTGCATGCGGGTAAAGATCCCATCCACCAGACCGACCTCCGCCTCCCTCGCGGGCACGTCTGAGCCAATCAGAGCCATGAACACAATAAGACCAACCTGACAAAGTCAAATCAGAGCAGGTCAGGGTTGGATGATAAGTGATGCTGTGTGAACATGGCCAATGGGAGAGGGCTGGGCAATATGCAGACATCATATTTTGACAAAAAGACATGTGACTAGATATAAAACTGTGGATACCCTAATAATTCATAATTGCCATCTCCTGGTTTAAATGCTGCACTACAGCAAATAATTGTACAGTTTTGAACTTATACATGTGTTGGGAAAGCGACACTAGACAAACCAACAATACCCTCGTAATATCTATATCAAAATGTTTTCTAAGTCATATTGTGATGTTTGATTTTCTCCTTACACCCAGCACTAAGTCCCAGCTGGGATTTTAATAGCAGCCTGGATGTCAAATCTCCCCCTGAGGGTAAAACGAAGACATTCTCATTAGGGAACCCTATCGTCACCCTTAATTACCGCACTCTGAATGTGTTTTACCATTAAGTTGCAAGTTACAGCTTCAAGGCTTCTTCTGATACCCATAATTAATAAAGTCAGATACTTTGGAAAGGGAGTATATAAATCTGCATGCCATCCTGACAGCAGACTGCTGGAGGGGAAAGCACTGGTGCCGAATAAACAGATTTGAAAAGCAGATTATGCAGACTTTTTTTTATCCGTATTGTATCTCACTTATATAGTTTCACTGGGCTCTGTGTTCGCAGTAAGCACAAGCCTGAACACAGCTAAGCACTGGCTGGAGCAAAAGAAAAGCAAAGAATATTGGTTTGCCTGCTGGCGGTCATGATGAATAAATATACTTGTGGTTTCCACTTTAAAGCATTTTGATCTGATACAAATTTAAGTAGGATAAAAACACAGTCATTGATAAACTTTGGTAGCATACGTGTGCAGGATTGACCCACCTGTTTGAGGTAGATGCTCTTGCCCGATGAGTTTGGGCCTGTGATGATCTTCACTCTGCTCTGTGTCTCTGAGCTCTGGAAGGAGTTGGCCACAAACACAGGGGAGCACAGCTCTAACAGCGGGTGTCTATAAGACATCAAAACACAGACACTCATGAGTCCTGTACTACATTCTCATACTGAATACAACCGCAGATGGATTATTGAATTGGCCTACTGGGCACAGAGCCAAAGGCCAGAGGAGCCAATGGCCAGCTGGAACCAAAGTTTGAATTATTATTTATAGTTGGAAAGTAAATCAAACATCTACGAGGAGACATAAAACAACCACGGAGAAGGCAAAGGATCCACAACAGCAATAAAAAGATGCACAATACACACAAAGAGACGCTAATAACCTACAAACGTCTGTGCCCGGGGACCGTAAACATCAGGTATTCTGCTGTGGTGTGTGTGTGTGTGTGTGTGTGTAACATGTATGTGATTATTAATCAAAGTATTGGTATTTTAGCTTACATCGACATGATTGTTAATGGAAGTTTTTTTTTAAAGTTCTGGAACTCCCTTCCCAGTTACAGAGCCAACACTCTTGAATCCTTCAAAATTCACTATAGCTTTCAATCCCCCCCCCCCCCCCATTTTACCCCGCACTTTTGTTGATTTCCATATTCTGTTCTGATGTAAAGCGTATGTATTATTATTACATTAAACTAAAGTTCATTAATAATAGTTTCCATCAGTGTATGAATGCCAACCTGCCCTGTGTGATGGACATCTTCCTGTGGCTGGATAGTTTGGGGGAGGTGTAGCCGTACTCCTGGGAGGCGCTGCTCAAGGCCATCAGACAGTCCAGCTCAGCAGTGAGATCCAGAACCTGCATCACACACACATCACACACTGGTAGTTAAATGATCACTTCAATAAAACTTAATGACTCTGAAAGTCTTCATCTTAAAAAAACTAATTACCTCTCCAACATTAGTTTAATTGCCGAGTTGCAAGAGCGAGAACACTTAAACCAGAGCTACAATATTCTAATGACACATTTTCATCACCCGAACGTAATGCTGAGTCCCCCTTCAAACAAATTACAATAAAATGTGCGATTACAGCATGCAATAGCTGTAATGGGGCCAGGGTGAGCAGTGATGCACACTAACCTTGTAAAGGGAGGCGCTCCTCTCGAGGACTGCGTTCTGCAACTGCGTCATTACGGCCGTCTCCATGTCTGAGAAATAGGAAGAACACGACCAGGAAATCCCTCAGTGGTTTTAGTAATTCAGAACAAACCCAGGTACACAATATTCAGAAGAAGGTTTTCTGTTTGTAAGAAAGTTAAAGACCTCTAATGTCACAGTGCAAGTCTCCTAGGAGGTCGTCTAGCTCCTTGGTTCTCTGACTGCGGTAGTGCAGACGGTCCTCTGACAGGAACTACTCCATACACACGAGGTGAAGGTATTAAAGAACATGAGCATTTTTTTTTTTTAAAGAATACAAACAAACACAATGTTGACAAAATCCTACACAAACCATAAAATCAAGCCCCTCTATCTCAAAATCCTCCTTCTCCACCATGCTGGGCAGGCGAGGGACAGACAGCAGGAATCCAATCTGTGAGGATAATTTAAGAATGATATGAGGTGCAACTAAGACTCAGTTTCCACCGTATCCGAAATTATGAGTCCCATAAATAATAAAGAACACGTGGGCTCAACCCAAATAAAATGTTGTTGTTTGAAAGATCCACCAGTAGCTGTGAGTGTGTAAAGCACAGAGACCAGAGGGATGTAGATGACGCAGCAGGAGGGAATGCGAGCGTCCAGGTGTTCCAACTCTCTTCTGGCCACATCTGTCAGGAAGTCGGACAATCCCATCATCCTCCTCTTCTCTGACAGAAAGAAATGAAAAACCAATAAAGCATATCAAATTATCGACAAGCCTAATAACACGTAGATTTTTGCATCAGCTTAAAAAAATATACTATATGATGGAGGTACTTACTCTCATCAATCGCTGGGTCCACGTCTGGTTTGATAGTGAAGCGGTTCTCAGCTAAGCTGGTTTCAAAATCCACCTACAGGATTCATATCAAAGATGCAGTCATTTTATATTATTTATTTATTTACTTATTTATTATTATTATAATAATTATTATATTTTTATTATTTTATTACATGTGTGGAGAATGTGTTCTGTGTTTGGGATAAGTGGGAAAAAAAGGGGGTACATATTGGTATCATGCTCCTTTTAAATTAAATAAATATATATAATTTAAAAAAAAGATGCAGTCAAACTCATTAATACAGTATGACGTGAGGTGTATTTGGGCAGTTGTAGGTAAAAACAAATGCGGAGCCTGGGTTTAATATACTGATTAAAAAACATTCGAACGTATGAGTTAAATTTACGAGAAGGAAAACTCGGAAATTCTCTGAGATAAAAGTTAAAAATCCCGAGTTTTTTCTTTTATGGAACCGCATTTCTTCCCTTTGCAAGGTTGGGTAACTTACACCACATATTCCACCTGTACACAGGATGTGCCACATCACTGAGGAGGTGGAGTAATATGGAAGAGGCGGATATCTTTCCTCATTCGAATATGTCTGTTTTACTTCTGAATAGGTTACAGAAAAGTCCAAAAAGGAAACACTACTCTTCCAACTTTTTTCTATGAATTTTTCAACTTTATTCTTGTAAATTCTGATTTATTTTCTAATTATTTATCACCCCAGCTACCTCTCTATAAACATTTGACAGTGGCTCTATGCAAAAGAATGTGTATGATATGTATTTATGTGTGTCTCTCACAACTCGGCTGATGAGGGAGGCAATATGGTGGAGGTCGTCAGACAACCCTTCACTGATGTCCCGAAAAAGATGAATGGACTGAGGCAGGTGTCGCACCGTGTCCCTGATACACACTGCGTTGTACACAGTCTGACAAACACAACACAACATTTTGCACACATTCAACAACGCCTGTCATGATAGATGAGGTGCGTATGTTAAAACTGCAGCTCCAACCTTGTAGAGACTCTGCCAGTCGGTCACTTTGGTGTGAGAAAGAGACATCCTGCGCAGGAGAGTCTAACACACAAGCACACACACAGACTGGGTTAAGGCAGACACAATTTTTTAGGTGGTGACACAGCTTTTTAAAAGAGAAATGGTTACAGATACGGGGGAAAAAAGGAGGAAATTGATGAGTGTGGTTACTGGTATGTTTCTGATGTTGCGTAGCGAAGACTGAAGGGTGTTCAGGGTGTCCGAGTTCCGAGGTGACGTGAAGAAACTAATCACTTCCTGTCTCCTGTTTAACACAGCCAGGTCCTGTGTTGGCCGCAGAAACCACTGGCTGAGAGAGAAGAGGACAAGCCTTACACTTGTGTAACAATTATAAATCAGAAGTACGCATGAGCAAACTTAATAGTATTTCTCTGTTAAAACACCCACAAAAACACAGATCGGTGAATAGAAAAATAATGCCTATGGATGTGTGTAAAAAAAAAAAGGGCCAGAATGATATAAATGTATATTGCCACAATAATCACAGCATGTGAAGCTGGATCATTTATCTTGTGGCCATAGATACAAGCAGTAGTACTGACACTGTGAAATCCCTGACCTGCGTCATTACAAGAGTTATCTGACAGACATTTCCCATACCGCTGGCATCACTGTCATACAACATAGTTGGGTAAAGTTGAGTTTCAATTCATACTGAATAACTAATGAAGGAAATGAAAATAAAGGCCCCTTCTATTTTTTCTGTTGTGTGTTGTGTTTCCCACCGTAGCAGTTTGGAGCCAAATTTGCACCTGCAGCGGTTCAGAATCCCTGCAACACACAATGAAGCAGAGAAGTTCATGTGAACACCATCAGACAGATCATTAATGTCTTTACTTGAATAGGTACCATTGAGGTGACGCACCATAGAGACTGAGTCCTTCCTTTTCACCTGAATGCAGCTTGTACACCGAAGGGTGAAGCTCTGATTTGAAGATCTGCAGTACACTGTAGCAAATACAAAGTGTCTGGTGATTTCTCAACCCCCTTGTCTCTTTTATGTTTTCCCTACTTCATCTGATAAAAGATCCAAGATTTGATCATATTTAATAGCTTTTTTCCCAGAAAATAGTAACAAAGACAGCTACAGTAAACACACTAGACTAGACACACATGTACCAAACAGCTGCACAGCAGGTTTGAGATGTTGAACAACAAACAATTTATGGAATATTTAGAAGATCAGCGTCAGCTTTCAGGGACATACTGTATATTCAATAAAGATCATCTAGGTAATAGAGAGCACTTTACCTGTAGGTGTCTCGGTCAATGCAAACAACCCCTTTGCTATATTTGGAAGAAACAACAAAGTATTGTTTTTTATTAATGAAAAGTTCTGCATTGCACAAGACGCGTTTGGTCTAGCTGTAGAGGGTAAAGAGAACCTTTAATGTAAATGTACATGCAATATAAAACGCAGTGACACAAATGCATGCCACGAATCAACTCAATCCTGTGAGGCTTAAAGCAGAGCAGCGAAAAACACTTCTCATTGACAAAACGTATAAAGGTCCTCGTTACAGATAATGTGTGATCACAGTCCTGTGTGTGTGTGTGTGTGTGTGTGTGTGTGTGTGTGTGTGTGTGTTGTGAGCAAAGCTACATTATTATGTGTCTTACAGCGTGTAGGCGTTGAACTGCAGGATAGGAACTCCAACACTGATGTCTTCCAGCTCCACTCCCACTCTCCTCCTGTCCAGACATTTCAACAGAGCGCCCACTGCCCTCAGCTACACAACGGATGTACACACACACACACACACACACACACACACACACACACACACACACACACACACACACACACACACACACACACACACACACACACACACACACAAATGATGGCCAGTTCGTGATCAGCTCCTGCACGTCGATGGACAAAATGAATAGGATGACTTGTAGAAAGCTGGCTCACCATCAGGGGAGAGTCAAAGGAGATAACAGATGAGAGGTAAGACATTTTGTCTCTCTCTGAAGTAGAGGCAGGAAGGAAAGGCAGATGGGCAGAAAGTAGTCTCTGCTTTCCAACCTCCAGACCTGCAACATTCAATATGGACTCATAATCTGTTCATTGTGGAAATCATGTAAATGACTTAAAAAGATCCTGCCTACATTGATAAAAATATAACAGGTGGGAGATTGTTTACCAAAATCAACATATGGATACGTAACCACCTCTGGTTTGTAGTCCGGGTTTGAACCTGGGATACAACATAAGATAGTTTGAAAAAGAAAACAGCATGTTTTATGAAAGAAATGTTACAAAGTAGGGGTTTAAGTAAAAGCCATTCAGGGCTATGTATACTAGTTATACAATCACTCTTCTCCCTTATCACACTATCTGTCTGCAGTGTGGAGCCTTCCTAATCTTAGTTTATTCTCTTGACCTAGAAACTACTCGTCTCGCACTGTGTCGAAACAAAACTATGACTAACACTGAGATGTTTGTTTCTCTGAACTCACCAAGTTGTTGCAAGAAACGTGTCATGCAGCGCTCCTGCTTTGCACTGGTAATTATTACATGAGGACTAACCTCCTGGATGACTAAACAGGGAATAAAAGAGGTTGAGTATAGTAAGACAAGCACAAGTGTCAGTTCACACACATACTTGTTATCTCTGAGTGAATGAAATTACATAGGAAATAGAAATGTAATCTTATGTAGGGTAGAGACTGAGATTATGTAACAGGCTGTGTTTTGTTTACCTCTGGCCAGCAGGTGGAGCTCGTGGTTGTCAGGAGTGTCTCTCATGTAGTTTAAAGAGGAGTCCTTACTGTCAAAGAAGCAGAGGCCTATCTGTCCATGCTGGGCTAAAACACTCAGTAAAATCTGGAAAACAAACAAACACATGTGAATCTGCTCCAATTCACTATTGTCTTTCAAAGTATTTATTAAAAAACATTAAAATATACAAAAACCGCAGACCTAATAAAATGATACAAGGAGACAAAAAGGTGTATTTAAATAAATTAATAAAATAATATTTAAAAAAAAATAGGATACAAGAACTATAGTATTAAATTATGCATCAATCAAAAAATGTAGTTCTTCCTTAAAGAGTTCACTGCAAATATGGACAGATTTTTTTGTGTGTGTTTTTAAGTTTGAGAGTTTTAATATATTCTTTATATTCATATAAAAAATTAAGTGAAACTTGAGGTAACTTGTTGTTTAGCATTTAAGAATAATTTTTTTTATGAGAGACTTCTGAACTTACTGCAGGTGAATCCTCCTCCTCTTCTTCAACTCCATTTATGTCGGGTGGAGCAAAATTGAACCCTCCTCCACCTCCTCTCAAACTTCCTATTGCTGCCATTATCACTTAGTTCTAGATATGACACGTTGAAATAAGGTTATCATTTTATTTTTTTAATAAGTTGTTTGACTTTCTAAAAAACAGTGGGGCCAGAAGTAGGCTACTTAATTTAAGTGTTACTTAAGGAAGATATAACAGTAGGCCTAAGTTGTTCAAATTAAAAGTCTTTAACTGAAAATGTTGCTTACATCATAGCAAAAAAGTACAATCATCGGTTTATACTTATACATCTATTTAAAATATTGAATATATTATTAAATTATAATTATTAATACCTGAATGTCTTCGTTGCTTTAATGATGCAGCTGGTAAAGTTGGAGCTCATATTGAGTAATGTATACATTTATTTAAGTACTTAGTGCTGTGAATTTTCCAATTTGTGCGAATAAAACCTAATTGATCAAATAATATATTTGTTATGAATAATAATTATAACAATAATAATGTTTTTGTATTGTTGAAAAGAAACTGCAAGATAACTAGTAAGCGTCAAATGAATGTAGTAGAGTAATAGGCACAATATTTCCATCTGAGTTGTGGTGGAGAAAGTATTAAGTAGTAGTAAATGGGAATGAAGTTAATAAAGTATAAGCACTTTCAACCACCAAACCAACACAATGTTTAAATGTAATGCTTAGAAATAAAAACATTAGCTCGTTAGTTAGCTAGCTGTCTAATTACTTAGCAAAACAAAGTGTAGTTAGCTAGGCGAGCTACTTTAAAGTTAACTACCTTAAATACAGACTCTGAATCAGTTAGCTAACATATACTTACAGGATGGGTTGGGACTTTTTATAGTAAAGAAACCAGGCCTTAGGTATTGAGTTATAATTAAACGGTTAATAAAATACTTTCTATGTTGTTTGATTTGATTGTTACATTAGCCTCCCAGCTAGCTTACCGCAGGCTCACCTTCATGTACGTTCTTTAGCGCGCACGCGTTTTTTATACGCCCATGTTTCCTGGTTGTCATGGCAACAGTGTCCAGTATGGTGTTTTCATCACTGATTTAAATTAATTGAAAATAACTTGTCTTGATATTTTCTATAAAGCAATATATGACAATGTATTTCAAATTGAGTAACAAAAAAAGCCTATGAATATATTTGTATGTTTTTATTTTTGTTTAGGACATTTAATATTTTAGAATCCTTCAATTGTACCCCTTAACAAAAATGTTTAATACTACTTAACAACACAAAATGTATTACAGCAATTATGACATTGAGAATTTTATTTTATATGAAACATAAAGATCTGACAGATAATCCTCATAATATATTATATCGTAATAAATAAGATAAATAATAAATATATACAGCTGCGGAAAAAATTAAGACACCACTCCAATTTTTCTTAAATCTTTATCTCTACATGTATGGCAGTCATTCCAGTGTGTGTTGAATTCCAACACAGAGAACAATTGCCAGTAGTTTATAGAATACAATAAAAGAAAAAAAAACATTTAACTCAAAAGATGTACCTATTAAAAAAGAGATCAATAGAAACTGATAATGCTGAAGTGGTCTCTTATTTTTTTCGGGGGCTTTATATGTAATACCAATGTGTATTTTTTTTCATTTAGGAAACAATACATATTTGGTACATTATAGTGACTGACAAAATGTTTCCTATTGTTTTTGTTTGTTATACATTATTGATTAGAAAGCGTGTAGTGCTGGAGACGAGGCGGGAGAGGCAGTTTGTCCATTTCATTCTGCCTCTGTTTCCCTAAATACTGACGAATTGACAGTCCACATAACGCCATCAGAGCAGGGGGATCACCTGGGAAAGAGAGAGCAGAAAGTGTCATAGATTAAGCAGATCTATGTAAAAACTTGAAACTTGTCTGCACTTTTTACTGTTTACATAAGAATGCATCAATATAACTTCTGCTACTTATCCTATGTGCAATACTGTTATATTTTATACTCAACACTCACACAAACATCCTTTCCTATCTTCATCCTTACTTTTATGCTACAATGTTGGATGGATGTTGTCACTTACTATATCTTA
The DNA here is from genome assembly GCF_036324505.1 of Eleginops maclovinus. Classification (NCBI taxonomy): domain Eukaryota; kingdom Metazoa; phylum Chordata; class Actinopteri; order Perciformes; family Eleginopidae; genus Eleginops; species Eleginops maclovinus. The sequence goes on along the minus strand of NC_086351.1, from coordinate 11,543,108 downwards.
GTTTTAAACACATTCCCCTTTTTCATATATGTATGTTATGTCATCCCATTTTATCCTACATCTTATTGTCATTTTATCTTTCATGACAAGTGGCTAACAGAGTTAAGCTGAAAACTCCACTACTCACGTGTTGCACCATTCAGATATCTTAGTCTTATGCTGGCTCCACCTCTCACGCTGCTCATGGCTGGGAACAACTCCACTCCACGAGGAAGGTTTTTGAAAGCTTCGCCGAGAAAGTTGCCATCGACAACAAATCCCAGAGTTCCAGCGTCGGCATCGAGCACCAGCAGGGCGCGCTCAGGGATGGGTAGAGGAGTCTGTGCCATTTTTTTCTGTGATGAAGAGGGAGAAATTGTCCTGAAATCATCCACGTCCTCAGGGTGGCACTTCCTCCTCTTCCCTGGGTAAAGGTCCAGACTCTGTCCAGCATGCCAGAGCTGATTGGTTTTGAGTTCCCAGCCCCAGGACTGTGAATCCCCGCCAATCAGCACGTTGTATCCCGGGGCCCACAGAGGGCAGCTCTGCGTGGAGATGCCAATGACAGCATGACTCCCTCTGTGGTTGGGACTCCACAGTACTTCCCAGACATGAAGCCCACTCTTCACCCCCATTTCCGCTCTCACCCCGTCGCTGCTCAGCTCAACAGGTAAACGTGTCACTTCCTGTTTGCAGTCAGACAGCAGGAAGGAAGGAGAGCAGTGTACTGAGCTCCAGTGTGAGCGACTGTCTCCCGGAGCAACGGCAGAGGAGTTCAGAGTGACAGCGAGACGAGAGGATGTGGAGACAGAAAGACAGAAAGCTGATGAAGAGGAGGACGGGCTATCGTCTGCCCTGCTGTACAGCCACACTGACAGTGAGACACCCATTGGTACAAACAGCCTCAGAGAAGAGCTGTGGAGGAGACAGACAAAAACAAATTGTAGTTTATACACTGGAAACAATTATTTACTTTCAGCTTCAGTCAGTTTAGTTAACAGTTCGTTTTTGGGTTAAATGCCTAGAAAAACGAATGCCTAAAGCTCCATGTTTTTGGATAGTTCCAAAAATGAATACTGTAGTGTTGAATATAAAAAGAACATTAACGGAGTAAATGTAAATGATTAAATAAGTGCTTTATCACACTCCTAGGTACTTGCACTTTACTTCAGTATCTGTCTTTTATGCAACTTTATACTTTCACTCCACTACATACTGTAGTTACTAGCCTAATTTCACTAAATGTATCAAATGTATAATTTTGTTTAATTGTAACTGATGCATTGTCATCTATTCCCTTAGCATTGTTATTGCCCCAGGCGAAACTAATTCTGGATATTGTATGTTGGTGCTTTAATTTAATGCTTTTGCATTAAACGTGTATCAGATAACATTTCCATAACAGGTAGAGTATAAATTGCAAATTAAAATAAAATACTCTTGTATATAAAAAACCCTAATGTTGTAGAAGCTGAAAAGGCAAAAGATGTAGCCAAACAGTGTGAGGAAGGCAAGAATAAAGTAAGAAAGAAAAAAGGTGAAGGAAGCCAAGTTGGGCGATAATCAACATAATATTCAAAGTCTGCACACAGAAGACTAATCCGATTATTTCACCTTGAAGTCAGCAGAGGATGGAAATAGCTAAGCATATTTACTCAGCTATTGCACTTAATTAAGATTTTGAGATACTTGTACTTTATTTGAGTATTTTCATTTTATGCTATTTTTTTTTACTTCTATTCCACTACAATTCAGGGGTAAATCGTGTACTGCACAAGAAACCCTGCAGTATACAAAGTTATCAAAACTAGCTGCACCTTTACCAGCTTCGATTAACAAATTAATGCATCAATAATTAGAATCAAAATACATGATAGATATTATTCTGAAATTGACCAATTTGCATTATAAGTACTCATTTTGATGCCAATAGTTTCGTACTTTTACCTGAGTAACCTTGTGGACTTTTACTTGTAACAGAGTATTGCTACACTCTGGTACAAGAGTACTACTCCCACCTCTGCAAGTCAGCAAAAACAGTGACCTATACGTTTTTAAATCTTACCAGTTGTGTTTCTGAAGCTTTCACTCTGGTAGCGCAGGCTGTGTGCAGACATCCTCTGTCAGTGTGTTTATACAAGTGTCTTATAAAGCATCTCTGCGTCTTATCGCGGCTGGGTAACGCGTAACCGTTCCGGTGTTTTGGTTATGTTTTCCGGGACGACCTCCGAGCAGGGAACAGCACAGTCCATCACTGCAGACTGACGCCACACAGATTTGCAGTAACAAGGACAAGAGATCTCATGACGTGGTGTGAACTGAAACCGGAGATATAGCATAATATAACCTACGTAGGCCTACAGTTGATAGTAATTCAGTAAAACATGAGCTATCATAATTGTACGTCAAATGTTCTCCTCTTGTTCCATCGTATGTTTTTATCGCGTTCTGTAATGAATGTAAATATAAACGGCGAAACACAAGAAGAGGATTATACTCGGGCTTTTAAATAACAAGAAGATGAAAATAAAATAGATTCCAAATCGACTCATTATTCCACGAAGCGCATGCGCACAAAGAGTGAATTGTGAAGTGTACATTATAAACCCTGAGTTTTGTCTTACAGACAATAGGCTCGTAAAACTTCTGGTTTAAATAGAATTATCATCATACTCAGATTGTGTACTTATGTACCAGAGTGTAGGAATACGCTGTGACAAATAAAAGTCCTGCATTCAAAATTGAGCTCAAGTAGAAGTGCAAAAGTATAAGCATCCCAATATACTTTAAGTACCAATGAAAAAGTAATCATTATGCAAATAGGCCCATTTCAGATAAATATATTTATGTTTTGATTATAATTATTGATACATTAAAATGTTATCAAAGCTGGTGAAGGTGCAGCTAATTTAAATTCCTTTGTATACTGCAGGGTAGCTTGTGAATGTTACTCCAGGTGTAACTAAAGTCTCATTTGAGTGTTGATTATATTTCACAAATCTGCAAAATAATTCAATATATTTAGTAAATGTAGTGGAGAAAAAGTACATGATTTAACTCTGAATTGTAGTGGGGTAGAAATAAAAACTAGCACAAACTTGAAACACTCAAGTAAAGTACAAGTCTCTCAAAATTGTACTTAAACAGTACTTGAATACATTTACTTACTAATTACTTTACACCACTGGAAATTATAGTTAGAAATAGAGAACGATATTTTTGTGTTTGCATTCATGGCTTAAAATGTCATTTTGTTTTTTGAAAAATGTTGTATTTTGAGCTTCAGGGCCAACTTAGTACTGTTACAATTGTTAGATTTGAATATTTCCTCCACTGTGGATGCATATGGGAAAAGTTTGTCTTCAAGAAATTCAAGGTAACACAAGGTTAGTTATTGATTAACAAATGATCATTAGGGGTGGGGTGGGGCAGTGAAGTATTCCATTAAAGGTTGAGCAACAGTTAAACAACCAATAGATTGATATTTAGTGTTCTTGACACAAGAGAAGGAAGGCGAGCATGGTATTCCCTGAAAACGGAATGACTGGAATGACGAAACCTGGTCTCGGTGTTGGTCTTTGATTGACCGCAGCTTGCAGTCTGAGCTCCAGCAGGGGAACAATGGACAAAGTAACCCAATATTACACCATCATCACCAAACACAAATGATAAAGTACCAATTTTCTCTGTTGGTTACAGATTTATTTAATTTTTAAAGCAAAACGCAGGAAAAGTGATTTATTGAGCATACATGAATCATACAATATGGCTGATTTTATATCATCGAGTACATAAAGTTTATCAGATCAAGTGATTATTGCATGGCCCATAAACATGTCCGGCTTACAAAACAACATTTGTTTCATTATTTATTGTTCTTCATTATACAGAACAAAATTAACAGTTCATTGTCTTTTCACGTTCTTTTCAATGATCTGAACTCCTTTTTTCAGGATTTAATCAAACCCTCTCATGATAAATGAGCCCACTTAAATCATCATAATGTAAACAGTGAAAGTAAGATTTGAACCAAATATTTTGTAACTATTTTTCTCAAACTTCAATAAAAGGTTGCTTTAAATTGAATTAACAGGCACCAACTCTCGACCTACAATAAGAAACAAAACGAAAAACAAAGTCACACAAAGTTGAGTTTGAGTCCCAATAATGTGTTGAGCATTGAAACTAGCCTTAGAGGCTCATGCCAACTTCAAATACTACTTTAACTCTGATGGATTTGGATGTCAAAAAGAAATCACTGATCTGTTTGACGTTTGTTATCTAAAGAATAAAAACATGGATCTTTCGACAAAATTATTCTCGAAAGTCTATGACTTCAGACAACAGAGATACAATCTTTAAACAGGGGTGAACCGTTTTCAAATTAAAACAGGAAACAAGACAGTTTGTGACAGACTGCCTGTTTGTATCTTGAGATAAGATCGTAGAATTTGGTTAATTTTATTGTGCCACTCACCATAAGTCTTCCTCTTGTAGTAAATCAGCCCAGCAACACAAAATACCAGACCCAGCAGCAGCCCTGCTGTCCCAACAGCAATCTTGTTGTTCTCTGACTCAGTTCTGGGGTCTGAAAACAAATTTAGCACAAACACAAATTCTTCTCCAATGATTCTATTCAATGAACATGTGTCGTTGTAACATTTAACTCAAACCAAGATGTCCCTTTTCCTACCCCAATCGCAAAGCTTGGGTTTCATGAGGAGGCCGTGATCAACCATGCAGGTGATTTTCTCTCCAGGTACAGGTGTGAACTCCAGGTAAGAGTGGATCTGATAGTGCCAATCCCCATTTGATAGTTTCTCAGTGGAAGAAACATCAGATGTCATCTCCTTCCCGTTCCTCAGCCAAGTCACTCGGATTGATTTGGGATAAAAGTAGTGCACACTGCAGATGAGCATGCGTGGGTGATGGCCGCTCGCTGTTTTCACTGACCTCACCCTGACAGAGGGCTCGACATGGACGTCAATAGACAAAACAAATTGGCATGAAACAGCAACTCTTCAATGTTTGCACAAGTAATGCTTTGGTAATAATTAGATTAAAGCAAAAATATGACTGTGGCTATATTTTGTTTTTTTTCATGCACACTTTTCAAAGAAATATGATTAACAGAGCGTTAACAGAGTTTCAATACAAAAATATCACCTGGTTTTGAAAAGATATCAAAAAACAATGGGACGTGTTTTTTGCAATTCTGTTCATGCCTTTTTTCTTCTATTAATAAAGATGGATTTTTGTTGAGGCCATTTGCAATATCTCGTGTTTTGTCTGTGTAGCCGGTATACTTCCCTAAAGTGCTGTTGTATTGGATTTGTAGCACTTTATTGAAGAAAATTTGTTCCAAATAAACAACGTCATCCAAGGTAGTAAACTGGCACTGAAGCAAACCATGACCAAAAAGAGCATCTGTAACACAAAGCCAACAAGTATTACTGAAATGTAGATTATAGCATTGCATACTCCAATAATATGCCACAGCTTTTAATGTATGTTGTAGCAACTAGAAAAGTTAATGTCTAGTTTTTATTTTAATGTTACTCACCGGCTCTTGAAAATAAAAGGATTGAAAACAGCACTGAAAACAAGCACTTTATACCCATGTCGAGAGAAATGAAAATGTTAGATCGGACAGGAGACAATGTAGAACCGAAAGCATGAGGAAGTTAAGCGGATTGCTTGAGCACATTTTTTTAAAGAGGTGTGCACAAAGGGTGTGTGGCGCATATCATATCATTTTTATGCCCTAAGTCTGTTTCTTGAGTTATAGTCTTTCTCAGAGTAAGAGATGTGTCAGAGTGGGCTCTGTCAGAGTTGTATTATTATATTTAGTATCATTGTGTTTTGATTAATTTAAAGTCATTAGTGATAATAGTAGCTCAGTATGTACAGTAGGGACTTGGCTTTGTAACATAAGTGTCGCCGATCAGACCAAAACAAACGAAGTGTAGAATGATAGCTGGAGAGGATCCAGTTCACCTCCTGAGCACCGTGGAGGTTTTTAGTCGGGCAACGAACCTCCAACTGCTCCCTGGCACTTTGCTCTGGCACCTCTCGATAATGCATGTGCTTGTGACCCTATACTTGTATTTAATGCATGTGTGTATTGTGTGTGTATTCAAAAATATATAGTGGAAAACTGAATTTCCCCCTAGGCTGAACAAGAAAGGTATGTATGTGAAGGAGGATCAGCTTAGTTTAAGTTTAGTTCAAACTACCTTGAATATTTATTTTTGTGAGTGAAATGTTACTGTCAGATTGGGGAGTAAAAAGAAGTCAATATTTGCCTCTGAAATTTAGTACTTGAAGTTGTACTGAAGTATAAAACTTGAGAAAATGTAACATAAATGTTCACACTGTTTTTTTAATAGAGGAAAAATAAATGCAACTCAAAACAACTTGATGCAGTTTATAACAATGTTTTTGTTTTATTAGAGAAAATAATTATCTTCTTTTTAAAGTTACAAACAGCATATCACATAGTAATGTTTGAATACATAACAATGTTATAAGAAGGCAAACAGAGAACAAAGCTTAAAATTAATTTGAAAGAAATTCAATTTATTCAGACCAGCAGTTTGTTTTGGTGTAAAAAACAATTTGTTGACAGTCAGTGATATCATATACACATATCTATTTATTTAAAGTCTGTTGTTAGATAGCACTAGCCTTCAAGAGCTATTGGTCATACCAGACAAAATGGAGGATGCATTTTATTGCTCATGAATTCAGTATTTGTATTGAAGGAAGTCTGTTGTATCATCTTTTTAAATTCAGAAAGTGTATCGTCAAAGTAAAATATAATCTGGCATATGTACAGTATATTAAAATGTGTTTACATGTAAATGACACCCAAAGTTCATGAACTTTATTGTTACTTTGTGTGTGATTTTTTACAGGAGGAAAGGGTACAGTCCTAGATTATTGTTTGTATATAATGTATGTGCTATCATCATTTTATGTGTGTAATCTCTCTACAGCAGAGGAATTACTGTCCATGGTGTCCCTTAACAAATAAAAATGTTCCACCTACGACTCCCAACAAGCCCAGAGTCAGGCCCACTCCACAGTAAACATCTGCTCCCAGACTGCGATGACTAACGTCAGGTTCTGTAGGGGAACGTGACAAAAAGTGTATCGTTACAGGCAAAAATAAACATTTCACGACAAATAATTGTATCAATTTGATATTTAAGTTGCTTCATCAGATAATACAATCACCCCAGATCCTTGTTTGAGGCATTTCCAGGGCTGAGTGCTCCACAGTGCAGCTGTAGATGTCCCCCTCCCTCGGTGTGAACGTCAGTGTAGAAAACTGGTGGAAGGTTTGATCTTTATTGGGGAAATATCGGCTGAGTGACACCCCCTCTGACACCTGATGACCATTTCTGGTCCACCTGACTCTCATCTCAGGTGGGTAGAAATGATTCACAAAGCAGATGAGGCTGTTTTCAACTCCAAACTCAACTTCTTCTGCAGGGTAGAGGAGGCTCTCAGGGGGGTCTTTGGGGGGTCAAAAGACAGTTTAAAACCTTCAGCAGCATCTGAACAATCATGTCACTACAGAGACAAATGTTGATCTTAACTTACCTTTTTCTTCTGGTGGATTTTTATCCTCCGCTTTTAAGTATTGAAGTATTCCCATACAGACAAGCTTGTTTTTATTAGCATTACGAAATACTCTCTGATTGTTAAACAATGTGCTTGGGTCATCCACGAAAATTCTGGGCATGGTGTAAACTATCTCAGATCTGTCAAAATCCATGTACAACATCTCCTCAGAATCTAATTCATAGTGTACCTCAGATGTCCCGTTCTCAAAGCAGCCCACAACATACATGATATCATGAGGAACTGAAAAACAACAAAAAGGGAAATAAGGAAAATTACAGAAGTATTGACGTCGACATCTAATTGAGAATGAAAACAGCCTTTGGTGTGAGCAATTAAAAGTCAAAGTAATGTGTTTGAAACTCATTCTTACTTTGTGAAAAGGTACAGAAGCTGTTGATCATCAGGACTATGACAGCTGAGCGCTTCATGTTTTGACTGCAGATCTTCATCATTAGAGACTCTCAGTCTAAACTTCACAGATGAAGAGATTGTGTGCAAAAATACAGAAATGCAGTTTGATTTTGAATCTTGGTTTTTAACATGCATCAATGAATTCTGGATATAGAGGCTACTTGTTATTTTAATGCTGAAAACAGTAGACTATAACAAACACAAACATAAACTGTAGCCTATATGTATTCCTAATGTGCATTTGATCTTTGATGTTCACTCAAATACACGAGGAAAACGACATAATGCAAAAGGTATAAAAAGGACACCTGACAAAGTTACTTACATAAACACATAAAATAAATTAATATGGTAAAACAATTTTAGAAAGCATTCATTAATGTCCTTTTCTTTATCACGATAAGCTACAGATTCTTATTGTATGTAAAGCAATTGTTTGGCTCTGTCTGTCTTACCATTGTTCAGTTTTTGAACACAAACCTAAAAGAGAAATGACAGTTTGTATTGTATTGTTACTTACCAGCTCTTGAATAAAACAGCAGAATAAATAACAGTGAAAGGAAGCTTCTTATATTCGTGGTGAAACCTAAAAAATAGAAATTGAAATCAGAAGGTAAAAGGATCTCAAACTAAAAGCACAAGGAAGTAAAGAACTGTGATCGACAACATTTTTTGTAACCAGGCGTGGATCAAAGGGTGTGTTCCACTTATCAAAGAATTGCCTTGCATTTTACAGCAGCTAAAATGTGTTGGTGTGCTAGTAAACTTTATTTTGTCCACTGGAATATAAATCATTTGATCTCAGCATTTATATATGAACTGAGTCATGCTTAAAGCACCATAATGGATCTCAAATTAAAATAGCTAATGGTGACTTTATCATGTGTGGCATATTTATGAGTACTGGACACACAGCATAATGCAAAATATACTCAACGTTTCTAAATGTCCAAGAAGACAAGAGTAAACACAAGGTATCCATTCATATTTTGTAAACTTACAAGTGTTTATATGTTACATTTTTCTCTTTTTGCCAGTGGAGGAAGACCTTCAGATAATACAACACTACAAAAACACTCCATTACAAGTAAAAGTCCTGCATATACAGTATTGTGTTTGCTTGAGCATGAGAAAAGTGTACTTCAATATTCAAATGTGAAAGTATTTGGTATGCATCGAAATGGGCCACGTCAGAATTCTATTTGTATGTAAATTATATATTGTTATTGTATTTTTACATGAACTACAGTGCAATACATTTAGATGTTGTCCTTGGGGAAGGAGAAGATTATAGTTTACTGTACACTGCCTTAAATACTGTTTTTGTTTGTCAAATGTAACCATAAATACAAACCAAGGCTGCTGGATGAAAGCAGTGGAGTAAAAATCATTACATTTGCCTCTGAAATGTTGTACTTAAAGTTGTTCTGAAGTATAAAACTGGACAAATGTAAGAGTTCACACAGTTTTTTAATTACGGGACAATGATTAAAGTCAACCATCGTGTTTGTTTTTGACAAAGGAAGGAATAGGCTGGCTGTCAAAAGCAACAAAAAGAGAAACACATTTTCTCAATTTTAAATATTTAAAAGGTTTTCTCCAAAAAACAACCTAAGTACACCACTTCACATATTTCTCTTCTGTATTCATGGTGCTCTTTCAAAGAGATCTCAATAAGATGACCTGACTTCATTTTTTAAAAAGTAGGCTTGTAATTTAACTTCAACATTGTTAACATATATCAAAGTTACAGAGAGCAGTGCACTCTACATTCAGCATATTGCATCACATAACAAAGATGGCAATTACAAAAATACAATAAATTAATTATAAAGAAATAAACTACAACTTTCATTCAGAACATTTCAAGTTTAAATGGAGTCCACTTGTTGACATTCAGTAACATCATAATACACATTATACCTTTTTTAAGTTCACTGTTAGGTTGCGCTTCTTTGTTCGTGATTTCAACATTTGGTTGTTTTTTTTACAGAGAGACTGCTGTATCATTTTCAAAAGTAACATAGTCTCCAAAGTTAAATATAATCTCGCATGTATAGAAAGTTGCGGCTACATGTAAGTGTTACCACATCTATTTATCTGTATTGCTTCTTTGTGTGTGTGTGTGTGTGTGTGTGTGTGTGTGTGTGTGTGTGTGTGTGTGTGTGTGTGTGTGTGTGTGTGTGTGTGTGTGTGTGAAGGACATTTTATTTGAGCTTTATACATTTATCAGAATCCTGAGTGAGACACAGCAGGCCTGAAACCTATACTTCTCTTAGAGCCAAATTTAGGCTCGGAAGAAAATAAATTATATTATTGTTTGTATTTAATGTATGTGCAATCATCATTTTATGTGTGTAATCTCTGTAAAGCAGAGGAATTTCTGTCCATGGTGTCCCTTAACCGTTAAAAAAAATTCCAGCTGCGACTCCCAACAAGCCCAGTCAGGCCCACTCCCAGACTGCGATGTGACTAACGTCAGGTTCTGTAGGGAACGTGACAAAAAGTGTATCGTTACAGACAAAAATAAGCATTTCACGACAAATAATTGTACCAATTTGATATTTAAGTTGCTTCATCAGATAATACAATCACCCCAGATCCTTGTTTGAGGCATTTCCAGGGCTGAGTGCTCCACAGTGCAGCTGTAGATGTCCCCCTCCCTCGGTGTGAACTCAGTGTAGAAAACTGGTGGAAGGTTTGATCTTTATTGGGGAAATACCGGCTGAGTGACACCCCCTCTGACACCTGATGACCATTTCTGGTCCACCTGACTCTCATCTCAGGTGGGTAGAAATGATTCACAAAGCAGATGAGGCTGTTTTCAACTCCAAACTCAACTTCTTCTGCAGGGTAGAGGAGGCTCTCAGGGGGGTCTTTGGGGGGTCAAAAGACAGTTTAAAACCTTCATCAGCATCTGAGCAATCATGTCACTACAGATACAGATATTAACTTACCTTCAAACTCAATGTCTTCTACACAGATGAAGAGATTGTGTGCAAAACAAAAAAACTGAAGTTTGTGAAATGAATCCTTGGTTAATCATGCATCAAAGATCTTTGAAGTTATAGGAAGCAGTGGTTATAGAGGTTCCTTGTTATTTTAATGTTGACGGGAAACAGCAGGCTAACCTGTTAGGCAGGGAAGAGGTTCTCGAAATTTGGCATAGGTTGCAAAATGACAGTGTACAAATAGCTTGGATATAATAAGATCACATAATGCTGGGATCCACAACACTTTCGAAATCATTCTTAAGGGTTGCTCTGTTCTGCTAATAATAATAGGGGGTTGTAGATAAAAGACTACTTCCTTTATAGACATAACAACAGGGGGTCCAAAATGGTTTTTTTGTATCATACAGGGAATATACAGTATACTCCTTCTTTGATGTTTTCCAAAAAAGACAATTTAGAAAAATGCAACCTGAATTACATGATTGTATTACTATATCTCTGAAAGTTTTATTTCTTCAAATTTCACAAAAAGTTTGACTAAATCTCCAATATTGGGCTGCAGGTGGCGCTGAAGGTGTGTTGAAGTGAGCAGGAGGGGAAGGCTGCCTGTTTTGTAGCATGTTGATAAATAATCACACTAATTATTAAACAGATTAGAGTGAAATTAGACATTGTTTTAGTATTTTTCATTGGTAATGAATTGGAGCTAGTCAATTATAAAACTATGAATCTTTTTATTGTTCATACATGATTTTTTGGACACATATTCTAACATAGCTGCATCCAACTTTCACATAACTAGAAGTCTAGTCAACAAGGTTACTGAAAAGGTTATATATCCCAGCATGTATGGCGAGGAGACAAACTGATTTGAATTTTGATTCTTATTAATTCATGCATAAAGTTATTCGGTCAGTTATTGGGCTCCATGATTTCGAAATCTCCACTTCAGCTGCAACAAAGGCTCCAGTGTTTTTCTTATTTATACTGTAGTTTGTTCATATAGCATCCATGGCATAAATTATATCTCTTTTTGTTTGAATATTTTCTGATTGATGGAGTTATATAAAGATATGTCCATAATTCCCCCTTTAAAACCCCTTTTTTCTATTGTCAACAAAGTTAAACAAGAATTGTGAACATTGCTTAATCCAATGTTCCGATTTCTGTTGAAATGTATGCAAATTAGCCCTTTTTAAACAATACAAAAGCTTATTTGCAGGTTTAGACTTACACACTTGATATTAGTATTCAACTGCACTTTGTACTGTATGCACATATACCCGCTCTGGTACCTGCACTTAAATGTATATATATATTTAACCATGCTCAAATATCTGTATTTGTACATTAACCGGATCAGAGTTAGTTCTATATCTATTCATACTGTTAATATGTTTATTCTTGTTTTATTTTATATTTGAATTCATATTCATATTATGCCTGTGTATATTCAATGTGTACTATCTGTGTTTGAGTCTTATTCTCTTGTGGCTATGATACCTGAATGTCCCCTCTTCCCCTTATCTTCACTGTGATTTGTTTTCATGGTATAGTTTTTTATCTTTAATGTTGATATTTATCTTATGCATGCTTCTTGAGAGATAGTAAGCTGTCTTTGGCTCTTTGCTGTAACAATTTTAAATGTCCCCTCTACGGGACAAATAAAGGTACACTGATTCTGATAGTTAGATTGTTGTTTACCCTTTTGTTTGGCTGACAGGTGGCGCTGTTGGTCCGCAGATGATAGCGGTGCTGCGTGTGGAAGAAGCCGCCTGCTGGTGCTGTTTATTAGGCATGAGGCTCAGAGCATTGGGGCCGTCTTCCTCTCTGACCCGTCGATGAAAAAAAATAACCAGGGGATGCACAGCGGCACAGAGGAAACACGGCTTCACAGGCGAAAAACCAGGAATGCTGAAGCTGCTAAACATGGGGAGTCGCCTCCTTTATGGAATAAACCGAGTGTCCGCTGATGTGTGTGTGCAGTGAGTTTGTTCAAGCAGAAGATTTTGACTTTTTATTTTATTTTTTAACACATCTGCAACGATGCGGGCTGCGGAGTGGAGACGAGGCGCTGCGATTGTGCTCTGCATTTTGGGATACCTTGTCTCCAGAGCTGCTGCTAAAACGTTACCGGAGCAGCCCGCCACAGAAGGTAAAAGTGTTTTTAAAATGTTGTACTTTATAATAAGCGAGGAAGTTCATGCGTTCAAGTGGCTAATGCTGTCGCTAGCCAGCTCGGATGCTGATGTGACAAAAACTAGCATTAGCAGGTTAGCTTGTGCTAGAAAGAGAGCCAGAAAACTTATCTGAAATATTTTTTATACCCGGGTTTTGCTGTCCTGGATAACATGAAAATCAATCTGCTATAGTCATAATTGTGTAAAATAATTTGAATTGACACGGGACAAAACACATGTCCCTGTATCGTCCAAAAATACTGCAGCAGAGGAGTCCAGCTGCTGTGATTTGTCATTTTTAGTTTTTTGGAAAACTCCCTCTGTGAGTGTCTATCTGGGAAGGGGGACTATCTTTGACCACATTACTTCCTATTATGAAAGTGGCAGTGGTCTAAGAAGTCCTCAGATATTTTACTTAAAAATAAAATAAAACAATATCTATAAAAGTACAAAAGTGTTGTCATCAAAAATGTACTTGAAGTACCAAAAGTAAAAGTATGAATTATTATTTAAATTGCTGGATTATTGTTTTTGATGTTGTTAAAAGAGCTTTTAATGACATACTGCTGCTGGATAGCTTAATCTCTAATTATATATCATAGGTTATTTATTAATTCATGCATATATTCTGTTTGAGCTAATTATCTGAATCTGTACAGTAACTAGTTACACATTTTGTCAAATCAATTTAGTGGTTTAAAAAGTACCATAGTGGCTTCCGAATTGTAGTGGAGAAGAAGTATAAAGTAGCACAAAATAAAATTACTCAAGTAAAATACAAGTACACCAAAATCATACTTAAGAACAATACTTAAGTACTTCACTGCGTTACACCACCGGTAAGGGGCTTGCACTTTTTTGACCTTGCATTTTGTGGAAGGCGAATGCTGTTGTGTTGTGTTTTTGTGGTGCTTTTAACCACAAGGTGACTGCCACCATTGACCTCTTTCAGGTGTCAAACAGCAAATAGAAATACCAATAAGCTCAGTCTTTATACTTAGCATTTGTTGATGTTCAGATTCTTCTTTTTTTCAAACTAATATTCTTAAACTCAAAGCTAGTCAGTTCACTAACATACAAAAACGGTCATTTGTGGCATTTTTGGTTTAAACAAAAGAAAATAATCGGTTATAAAAAGTTGTGTAGATATATTTTCAAACTATTAACTTTAGTTAATTGTCAGTTAAGATCAAATGTATTGATATAACCCTTGGGTAAAAGTGGTACAGCAGTAAAAGTACAAGAACATGCACATAAATATCTTTAGAAACTAGAATACTTAAACATTATTGGCATTTCCTATAAAATCCTAGAGCTGAAGCAATTAGTAGATTATCTGAAAGTAATCAACAATATTTATAATGAATTCATCTTTGAATACATTATAAAGTTATTTTTTGGGGGCTTTTTGTCTTTAATCGGACAGGACAGTGGAGAGTGACAGGAAAGTGGGAGAAAGAGTCGGGGTGGGATCCGGAAAGGACCATGGTTCGGGAATCGAACCCGGGTCGCCGGCGTACGGTCCAGGTGCCCCAGCCAGTTGCGCCACGGCCGGGGATCTTTGAATACATTATAAAGCAACAATTGCAAACAACTGGTTCTTGCTTTACCAATTTGGGGATTTGCTACTTTTCTATGTCTTAGGTGAAATTACTTATTTAGCTATTAAGAATTAAATTCATAAATTGCACCTACACGACTAAGCTGGTAAAGTTTTGTGTCTGCAGATTACAGTGTATCCAGGGTATGTCCTGTCACTTCAACTGTAAGCACATTCATCAAAGTGGATCATGAATCACAATTATCTGTTCATCTTATTCTGTCATTTACTTCAAAAGCTTTCCTGTCATAGTAACTAGTAAAGTGGAGCCACATCTGTTTGATCCGTCACTTTTATCTCTTACTTGCATGTACAAGCATGGACACATCGCACACATCATCTTTGTTTTGCTTACTTTTTTGGCTGGCCTACATTCAGTCCTCTCTCTACAACTTTGTTTACATGAAATCAAACATTCTGTAACTAATGCTGCAGATCAGTCAGGGGTTCTAAAAAAGTTCTGATTTCCAACAATGGGTTAGTTTCTGATATTTGATCTATTTGTTTTTAAAGTAGTTCTGTTTTAACACTCGTCATTCGGTACTATATGTATCCTCAAAATTGGCTAATTTCACAGCAACAAGCTCGGTAGAAAACAAGGTATAGTCTGTCCCGAGCCTCCCTCTTTGCTCTTTTTTTCTCCCTCTCTCTGGTGTTCACTTTGCCTCAGATTGACCTTCAGTTGTCCCAGGGGAGGTTATGTTCAGTTCGATACTGAGGACTTCTTTTGGTCTGTCCAGCAGACAACATGGATGAGTGGAGCCAGACAGACAATCTTCCCGCAGATATAGATCTCACTCACATTACTGCCGCCCATAATAGGCATGGCACTGCATCTCTAGCAGACAAACATTCGCTGAAGCTGGACATGGGCTGCCAGGAAGTAGACCAATCCAATCATATTGTCACCCGCTTGCCAAGCTTGATTTTAATCACAAGATGTTGGTGTAAGTGCTAACAGCAGATCCAGATGGTGAGGATACATCAGGTCATGAGAAAGCGTAGTATTTAGGGACAACAACGACCTTGTGAGCTGAAAAGCAGAACCAGTAACGGTGCAGTATCAGGACGGGAATATTTACTGTAGTAAGATGGAGCAAGTACATCTGTTCTCAGGTCTGAGACATGGTGATGTAACATATGTCTTTGTCCCCTGCTGAGCTAATGGGATCGACCTTTTCTATCTAATCTCACTTTTAATCCAGATGAGGGAAAGTAGCAGGCTGAAAACCCATTGATAGCTCTTTTTCTATATATTTGTTTGCATAACTTTAACAGATTGGAATAGTTGGTTCTGCGTTTTACCAGGTTGCTTTTTGTAACATGTTTCTATGTTTTGTTGCTGTCGATGATTCACACTTAATCCTTCCCATAACATCGTAAATGGCCTCTTTCTCTCATTTAAATTAAAGCTCACCACATTGAGAATCAGATGGTGAATAGCCTACATTTCTTCAGCTCATGCTGTGGTTGAACAAGTTTAACATCAATAAACACAATCAACAGTTGGTTGGAGCTTCAAGTTAAAGTGACACAATTCACTTTCCTACTTCACCACTTTATTATTTAAACAACTTGCCAATGTTTCGATGTGCTTATTGTCACATGATTTCTGTTCCCTCTCACACTCAACCATGTGCTTCTGCTTGAGAGGACCCAAACAGCTTTCTGTCAGCTTCTCACACTGCTTATATTTTACTGTGGTTTATTGAAGATTTGATTATCTGACTGAACCGATTCCACGTTATTAAGTATTTGTTTTAATTGGATACATTCAATAATTGCAAAAGTAGATACATATTGAGAGGAAGTGACCAAAAGAGTGCTAGTGAACCCTCAAACTGTGGAAAACGGTGGACAAATCATTAAAGAAATTCCTTTTTTATGTATTAGAATTGAGGAACATTATTGTTTTTATCAGTTGCAAGTTTCAGTGTATTCTGTAGTAGCTTGGATAACTGTTAAGTCACACACACATTTGTGTTTGTTTGCTCATTCTAAACAAAATATATGTATTTATTTCTCATTGACATAACTTTGAGCTCCAGTACCTCATAGTTTCTAACCATTACTAATGAGATGCAATTGTGTTGTACTTGGTGTTGTTGGTGGTGGTGCAAGCTCTTCACTCAGCCTTGTGTACAGAAAGCATCTGCTCCCACCCCCACTTCTTGAAAGAACTCCAACACACCCAATGAATGCCAACCATACCATAGATTTCCAGTTTATCACGGCGGTGTAGAAATGCTATGCCTCCCTGATCAAACCACCAAGCACCCAACAATTCAAGAGTTAGTGTGCTAAAAAACCTACACACACTCAGTCTGTCCTCTCTGTTTCCTCTTCTTGGGTTCACCTCTTTCTACTCAAACACAAACACACAACCACCCTGCTGATTTGGCTGCTGCTGCCTGGGATAATTGGTTTGAGATCGCAGTGTTGGTCAGGCAAAACTCAGTTTGATGCCTTTATACTCCATATGGCACTCAAAACACTCGGATGAGGACTCAATAAAGCATTAAGTAGTTTAAAAAGTGTTGGTTTAGCTACAGAATCGAAGTCTTCTGTCAGTCTTCAGGCTGAACATCGTCTCTTCTGTGTGTCGGAGCAGATAGGAGACTCCTAGCTTGTTTAACAATGATGTCACCACAGTAGTGATTTATTGGATAAGGAATGGGAGGGGGATTGTTGCATTTGTCAATCTGGCGTCTCCCAGGGGAGTTTCTTTTTAAAGTGAGCACAGCTGGTACCCCTAACCACATATCACTGGGATTGGGAGAGGAAGTGAGGTCATGATCTCTCCAATACACACGCACGCATGAAATGTTAATGCGATGGGTCCTTTCTGACTGTCAGACTTCTTTTTGTTTTCTTGTCCTCTAGTTGTGACGCTGCAAATGTAATAAGAGGGAGGAATGAAGTGAGGGGTCAGAAAGCAGGCACAGAGCAGGTCTTCACACCAACCTCTCTGGGTAATGATGTGTATGGCTTGAAATTGACTCGTTGCTCTGCCAAACCTCCTCCCTTCCATCCTTGCAAAGGTATTATTTGGGCAGCGCTCTGTTTTTTAGGTGGAGCTAAGCTGCACTCAAGCTGAACCCTCACTAGATATTGTAAGAGAGGGTTCCTCACTGACCGCAGGATCCCTGAGCGGGGGGAGGGGGATCAGTCTAGCCAGGGGTATGTATTTTGTTGAGTGTGTGTGTGTCGCGGAGGGTGGGGTCAAAACAAGAAAGATAAAATTCAGTTGCAGCGAAGTTGGGGGAGGTGGGCATGTGTAAGTGAGGGGTGAAGGAGGGAGAAACCCTTTCAGCCTTAATTGAAAGGTCACCGTGGGTCACCCAGCAGCCAATGATCAAACAGGGTTGAGCCTGTCGTGTGTAAAGGCAGAGCGAGAGAAATGGTATGTGTGGAGTTTAAATTATAGTGATTTTTTTACCAAGTTTGTTTTTATCATACCTTTGGGGACTAAAGCTGAAATTATCTTTGTGTTTGTTTCCCGCTTGTGGTACAATAAACCTCTCAATGTTGGACCTGCCTCTCTGTAGAGGAGTAACTGGATGTGTGTGTGCCATGTTTTGCGGTTTAAAGTAACTAAGTGCTGTAGGCTGCTGTACAATGTTTAGATACTTGTACTTTATTTGAATATTTGTATTCAAAAATGTTATCTACCACTGCAATGCATTCATTTGATAATATACATTACATTGTAGATATTCAGCAAAATAAATGAAGATAAAGTTAAGACTTTATGAAGGAGTTCACAAGATACCCAGCAGAGATCAATGAAATGAGAACCACTTAAAACACATTAAAGGGATCTACACATGCATGCATCAATAATTTAGTTTCAACATTTTCTTTAATAACAACAACTTCTGATACCAAGTAACATCCATGCAACAGCATCTTTTTCAGTAACACATAGCTATTGCTAAGCTCCTCCTCCTCCTCCTCCTCCTCCTCCTCCTCCTCCTCCTCCTCCTCCTCCTCCTCATGTTGATATTTATAGATGCATGAAATCACCAGGCACCACAGCAATAACTTTTTTTCTTGTTTTGCTTAAATATGAAGAGCAGACAGAGACCTATTAAAAGAAAACAGTCGGACACAGGAATCGAACAACTTATTAAACACATCTCGCACATTTGTGAACTTGTTATTGTTGATATCCCTTGATCTATATGGGCCTTTAATGTGAGCCTTTCATCAGTCAACAGGCAGTCTGTGTCCAGTCTTTTATTCCTCCTGTCCATTAGAGATGGTCATTATAAATATACATAGTTGTTTTTTCCCTCTGGTTTAAGGCTTCTTTGAAAGAAGGAAATGGTCCATTGTTTTAGAGGGGAAGTATTGTTGGCGGGAATCCCGTAAATGGTCAGACGGCCGTCTCTTTGTGATTGGTTGGGATGTGGAACGCCATCAAAGGGCCTGGCACTGAATCAACCCCGGTTAGACCGAGGACCGCAGTAGTTATAATGCACTGCTGTGTTGTATGTTGCATATCACTCTTCTCTGCAGTCACACTATCGATACAGGCTCAGTTTACGGCTCAGTAACGCTCTTCTCGTTCGCAGAGGTGACTCTGAAGGTTCACCTGAGCGATGCCAGCACTCACCAGCCCCTCGGAGGAACCGTCGTGCAGCTCTTCGCCAACCACACTTCTGTAACCACGGAAACCTCATCAACTGATGGCAACACCTACCTGCGCTTCCCCTACCGCCTTGGGACACCTTTGGTCGTCACCGCAACCAAACAGGGATATGTGCCAAACTCTGTGCCCTGGACTCCTTCTAGATTACCTGGTAGGTGTGTGTGTGTGTGTGTGTGTGTGTGTGTGTGTGATAAAGACATATTTTAGGACAAATACCGGATGGATATTATGACATAGCCACATTGATGTAGGGAGTGTTGGCTTGCAGGTTATTGATTTCCACGTGTGCCGCCAGCTCAAAGTGTGTATGTATGTTAGTGTGAAATAGAAATAGTGTCTGTGTGTGTGCCAGGTGTGAGCACCAATGATGAGTGGAGTGCTCCATTACTAATTTATTACAATAGATGCCAAAACCCAGCAAGGGGGCAGCTTAAGCTTTCCTTTCACTAACACACACACACTTACACACACAATACCTCCCAAGAGGTAGCAGTATTGTGTGTGTGTGTGTGTGTGTGTGTGTGTGTGTGTGTGTGTGTGTGTGTGTGTGTGTGTGTGTGTGTGTGTGTGTGTGTGTGTGTGTGTGTGTGTGTGTGTGTGTGTGTGTGTGTGTGTGTGTGTGTGTGTGTGTGTGTGTGTGTGTGTGTGTGTGTGTGTGTGTGTGTGTGTGTGTGTGTGTGTGTGTGTGACTGTGTGTGTGTGACTGCGTGTGTGTTGCGTTGGGGAGGTGGACTGAATGGGGGCTAATATTATGAGCCAACGGAACGGCAGCCAATTGGATTATCACGCTTACCAGCTCTGAACAATGCAAAGTGAAAGGAAGGAAGGAAGGAAGAGGAGAGAAGTGCAGTTCGCTGGGTCAGAATTGAGTCCTGCACAGCAGACAGGATGAAAGCAGGACCATTAAAAATGTATTAAGATGTTTTTATGATTTGTTTTGTGTCATAGCGATCAGTAAAGTGGCCAGGTAGATCGCTGCAGTTTGTTTCTTATCTGACTTTGGATTTATTCTGTGTGTAAATGTGGTGTGTGGTTTTTATTTGTCTTTCAGTATTTTCTTCCATCAGCCTGGACCTGCTACCAGAAAGAGCTGCAACTCTGATGGTGTATGAGGATGTTGTAGAGATTGTTTCAGCTAGCTTACAAGGTAAACACAGTGTCTGTGTTGTTTAGCTCATCTTTTCACACATTAAAAAACTGTTAAAAGAAGCAGATCGGTTTTAAACACACAGTTTGTCAAAACAATTCCTCTCAAGGTCTATTGGTCCACCTTTCTCTGCAGATGAACTGAGTATTAATTCCTTACATCGTATGTCAACATTGGCGAGAATTGTCTTTAATTACCCAGAAAAACTAATATTAAAACATCCACACTTCCATGAAAGCTGTGCAAACTGTAGGGGATTAAACAGCTTTTAAAAGGACTTTGAGGTGTGAAGGTTTCAAGGTTTCAAGGTTTTATTTGTCATATGCACAGCAGATACAGCGTATATGTTGGCAATGAAAATCTTATGTCGCGTGCTCCTCCAACAACTCAACATACATGGTGCAAAATGTTTTGCCGACAGCTTTTACAATCAAGAATGAAATCCCAATGTCAATTTTTTGCCAAATTCAGTATTTACATGCACTCAGAGTTCTTGTGTTTTCTGCAAACAAAATATTTTAATATATTTTGATATTATGTGTACATACTTCAAGCTGCTGACAATGCACCCACATCAACAACAACTAAAGTCAGAATCAGATTTGTACCAATATTTAATGATTTAAATAAACTCACAGCTTTGTTCTGTATAAAGGACTGAAAATAATTAGCCCTGCCTCTGCATTAAATGGCCTACTGTTGAATAAAAAAGACCCTCCTCTCTCCACTCAAGCACAGATATAAATCATGAGTCTGTCTTTGTTAGTCAGCCCCTTTGTTTAGGTGTGTGTAATTCTATTAGATATGGCTTTCTCACTCAGGCAAAATCAATACAGCCTCTTTGTCTGCTGGGGTCTTTTGTCCGTCTGTGACCGACAAGGGAGTCATTTTACGTGTCAGCTGTGTTGTCTGACTAAAACAAAAACTTCACAGACACCATTAACATGTGAAACCTCCTGCACGTGCCTGAGTGGACTGTAGTTTCTTCCCTCTGTCCGACACACTTTGTTTGTCACGATGTTGTGAACTTGTCTGCCCAGGGGAGTGATAAACCTTGGCATGCGGCGCGAGGACGGAGAATAAAAGAGGAGGAAGAGGATGATACAGTATGTGCTGGAAAGTGGAGTTGTGGGTGGAGTACTTGGAGAGAATAGAGGAGAAAGGGGGATGGGCAGCGCAGTGTCCAACAGAAGGAGGAACAGATGAGGTGAGAGGAAAGTGGAGGGAAAAAAAACAACAAGAAGAGTTGAGGAAGGGAACACACAAAGAACAGAAACCGGGGTCATTTCCTTTCACAAAACCAGTTCCGCAGAGAGATAAAACATTCACACCTGAACTTAAAGAACACGCATCGGACAGAAACATGAACGTTTAAGATGATGGTTTTAGTGTGGAGCAAAAATGTCGACTAGAAACACATTGAGCCCTCATACAGCTGGATGTGTGCCTCACTGCTCAGGAATGTGCACTCGGTACAGTCAGACCACAATGACATCACCTTGCTGAGTCCAGCTACATGCAGTTTTCACTGTTTATTCCTCTTCATGTAAAATGTGTTAAAGCTAGACAGAGATAGGGATAGGGAGAACAGCGATTAATTGCACATCAAAATATCAGAAGGAAGCATCACGTTCCTCGAACTAAAAGTCAAGCAAGGCACTATTTCTTCTGTATTGATTCAGAGTTGCTTCCATTAAGCCTAATTTGATGGCCGAATTTATACAAAGGCATTAGGCCAAGACAAGGACTAGAAAATGGCCTTGAAAACATCCTGAAAAAACAGGACTGATTCTGTCACACGAAAAAAACCTCTTGACTTCAATTCTGGCAGATTACTCTGTTGAATTAAATTCAGAAACACTCAGTAAAGTTTTTTTATATCATTTCTACACAGAATGATTCCCTTTTTTTGCCTTTTGCATTTTGATATAAAGATGATTTATTTCTTTTATTCTTAGTTTTACTCATTAATCCATAATGCATACTGAACTTTTTGGCACATATATAATTCATATTTTATACAGTATATACAAACCTTTGATTCTTAAGTGTAGATTGGGAACTTGCAGTCTATATTTCCTTTAAACCTCAGTGTACTGTACTTGTTCATTCAGCATGTCCTTGTTTTTCTGACGCCTCTCTGTCTGTTGTTCCTCAAGGTTTAAGGCATCAGCCCAGTGTTCATTTCCAGCGCAGAGCTCTCAGTCTTCCCGCCGACACATCCTACGCAAACCTCACTGCTCTACTCACCGTGGCCAGCTCCCCCTCGCACATCCAGCACTTTCCCCATCTGCAGGTCCTCAGCGGCAACGGCACAGGTGAGCCTCGAACCGGTGGAGGGTAACGTACTAGACCGCAATAATAGGACTAAAGAGAGTCAGGCATGGATGACACAGGAGAAGGCTGCAGGGGGGATGGGGGGTGGGGAGTGAAGAGAAGAACCAGCGGTACATCACAGAGACTCTACCCTGGAGAGGCCTCTCTATCTGACCTCCTGAAACACAATAACCCCTGTGTGTCTAGCTGAAGTCTGCACGCTTTCAGGCATCCATGTCTTGCTGTGTGTGTGTGTGTGTGTGTGTGTGTTTGTTGTATGAATTTGTGTGTCCTTCAGCTTCAATAACCCTCAAAAGCTCCCCCTCCCCACTGCACGTACCTTGTCCCTCCAGGCATCACAAGCCATCTCTCTCCACCCTCAGTCTCTCAGCTTTTTCACTCTCCATCCTGTTTCCTTTCTTTCCTGTCTTTCCCTTGTTTTCTTTCCTGTCTGTCTTTTCCCCCTGACAACTCTCCTTTATCTACGCTTTTTCATGTTACTCCCCACTGCTTTCTGCTCCTTTCTCTGCCCCCCCCCCCTCCTGTGCACCTTACTCCCACTCACTTTCCCTTTACGCTGCATTTTTCTCTCTTACACTCTGCTGCTTCTCTCACAGGGAACGAGAAGAGGTTTGAGTTGACTCCTGTAGCGGCCATCTCTGTACACTTATTGGCCAGCGACGGAGTGGAGCTGCAGGTGAATGAGCCAATCACGGTATCCGTCCCCCTGCCGGCCGACAGTGGCCTGAAGGAAAATGATCACATCCCTGCTTGGAGATTCGACCCGCGCTTGGGTATGTCCTAACATGAACACAAACCTTTTCTGACTTCCTAAACACAAAGGCAGGGTTCCTACAAAATCATGAAAACTTTAATAAGCTTAATTGTAATGGTTAAAGAAAGTTAGGACTGCATTGATTTCAACAAAGTCTGCTCTTTCATAACATATTTAAAATGTAAAATGAAAAAGAATGGTAAACTTCATCTTTTGCAATTGTATTTATAATTATGTTTAAGACTCAAGGCTTAGATAGTCTTGGCATCTTTGGTTAGGTATCTTGAAAGTGCTGTTTATTGACTCTCAAAAGCTCTAAAGACCTAATGTTTTCTCTCTACAGTGTGGTGTAGTACATTGAATTGTAAATGAGGCTAACCTGAATGATTTATACAAATCAGAATAGGGTCTTTAATACTATCCACGTGCAGCCAGGTTACGACTTTTAGTTGTGTGTGGCTGAGGGATAAATGAATTTATTCATAAGGTCATTAAAAAAAGTCCAACATGTGGCGCCACATTAATCTGCAAATCAAAACACGAATACTGCCACACATCACAAGATCGGGCCGTGGATGTATAATCTGCTGGAGCTCAGCTAAATCTTGACCTGAGCAAAACAAACATCAAACAGCAAAGAGCTCGGCGGTGCTGTCTCCTACAGCAGAGACCCTTCAAGCCTTTCTGGACACACTGATTTATTTCAGCAGTCTTAAATCTCTTGAGTCAGACATTCTGCTCTGTGATACGCCCTTTCTTCTTGGACGGGCTGAGCTGTAAGACTGCGATTAGATCATTGGTTGAGTCAGATGTGTCCGTAATACAAAACATCCTCCTCTGTGTAAATTAGGCTCACATTTCCAGATCAACTGTACATTATGTTTGTGCTTGTCAGGACCTATTTACATTTCTTCTAGGGTAAGGAAATAAATCATATGAATAGTGAATGGAGATGAATAGTGAAACAGAATAATATGTAGCAAATTCAATAATCAATGAATCATTTGTCAGAAATATCAAAACCCACAATAACTGAGTGTTTTGGTCACTTAGGGGCCGCAGGAACAAGCTGTCCCAACACTGACATATCATCACTTTCTAACCTGGTATGGCAAACTTGTTAGCTAAAAGTTGACTATTCAACATCCAACAGACGTGTAGCAGCATTAGCATTCATCAGATGTGTTTGTGTCTGATATTTTTTCTCCTTTTTAGCTGTTTTTTTAATCTTCATCAACTCCTACGGGAAATATCTTTATCTTTTGAATTCGCCACTGCTATTAGCTAACTGCATGTGTAGTGAAAAGTGGGTTCATCCCAGACTTTTAGGTTGCAGTCTTTAACTGGAAACAACGCTCTGAGAGTGGTGAGAAGGACAAATAAATGCTTTAGTTTCACGTCTGTTTATTTGACAACAAAGCACTTTGAATATGTGACATAAATTCAAGTTAATGTGCTTTTGTGTTGACAACTGAAAAAAAACTGCAAGAAGCATTATGCAGTTGCTCAATAGACTAAGGCGTTCCCCTCCAGTCCACATGTTGATTCAGACTTCATGAACAAGAATAGTAGGCCATTTCTCAAAAAGAGCAATGCCTTTGTCCATACAGCACTTTTCAGTTAACCCTGAAAATATTTCTGCAGGGAACATTTTATTGTGCCAATCTGGATCATCTTTGCTCTTGTGACAGTTTATGGATCTCAAGACTCGAGTACCCAAAGTAGCCACATTCAAAGTTTATGAAAAAGGGCTTTGATAAGAGCTGAGAGAGCGCGCACACACACACACACACACACACACACACACACACACACACACACACACACACACACACACACACACACACACACACACACACACACACACACACACACACACACACAGAGCCTGTAGCTTTGAATATTTCCATAACAGAAGTCATCCCCGGACCCTCTCCGGGCTACATATCGTGTTCCTTAGCAACCCACCAAATAAGTTACACAACAGAAAGGCAGCTCCTGATTGAGTTTCTTCACTGTGCGCCTAAGTGTGTGTCGTTGTGTGTGTTTGTGTGTTAAACCGGGGATGAAAAAAAGACACAAAGAAAGATCTTTTCAAATCCGTCTGGTGCCTTTTTGGAGAAATACTCCAGGCTGATAAAAGCTCCCTCACAAAGAAGCTCAGTTTTGTTTACAAAGTGGTCACATGGACAACAAACACACACAAACCTGTTTGTCTTGTATAACCGACAATGTCTCCTATTTGATGTTGAGGGAGCGCGGGGCAAATTTATGTCATGTACAAACAGATCAAGTTCACTGGTTAGTGTGTGTCATTCATAAACAGACACGCCTTTAGCATGACAGGATGCAAATCAGTTCCTTCAGATAGACTGACCGCTATCTGAGCAACAAAAAGATCAGGTCAGCCGTGTTGACTTTGCAGGAATGGACGAGAAGCAGGAGTAATATACAGGCTGTACTCACAATATAAATGTTTGCATTGTTTCTAAGCAGTTGCCAGACGCTCTGCAGTGTATTGTATGAAGCGTGGGAACAGAGTCATTTAATGTTGCTATTAAACAGGCCACTCACACACAGAGAGAGAGAGAGGTATCCCCTGTGGAAACATCCGACAGAACCAGGGTGAATCCTGGCAGGGCTGGGTACGGAAGTGTGTGAGTGTGTGTGTGTGTGTGATGCTGAGTCACACAGCCTCCCATTTCTCGTAGCCTCTGTTTCATGTGCCTCTTCCCTTATCTCTCCTTCCTTTCCACCTCTTTGTCCGCTCTTGTTTCCTCTCCTTGAAATGTTTTTTCCCCCTGTCCAAGACCTTTATATATTTGTCTTTCCACATTGAAATTCCCCTCCTGACCTTTTTTGTATACTCCCTCCTGAAGATCGATGCAGTTTCCTGACTGTATGATGTCGTATAACTGGGAATAAACAAAGACTCAATATGGCTCTCACTATGTTACCCTTGAGTCCCGAAGGAAGAGAAGTGTGAAGGCACAACTGAAGGTTTCCTCTTGAAGCAGATTTACTGACATACAATTAATCAGTGACTTTGGCTTTTGTTGTAGGGTTTCTGGTACTGGCGCTGCTGGAGCTGCTATTGTGCACCAAAAGGCTCTCGGTGACATCTGACTGAGCATGCTGCCTCCCTGTGGGAGAGTTTAGTACTACCAAAACACTGTCCTCACACTACTGGGCTTGAAGGCTGTTTAAAAAAAATATCTTGAGAATTCTTAAAAAGCATTGGATTCTACTTCCTCTAAATAAATATTTCAATACGTAATTTACAAGACTCTTATCAATTGTAAAAATGGGTTAATACATTCATTTTATGCAATATTTGAATCAATTTTGTTTCCAAAATACATTTTAAAGAACACTAAGAATTGGTGGGAAAATAATAGTAAAATAGTATTAAAGTACTACTTACAATGCTACTAATAGTAATATATATAAAATGTTTCCATCATATTGTCAAATAAACAGGAATTAAATAGCATTTTATGTGGTAATAAAAAGGTCTTGGAAAGTGTTACATTTAATGTAGCTAACCCTGCTGTTTATTGAGTTTACTTCTGCCTCTATATCAAACTATTTTTATAACTAACAAACTGACATATATATATATTTTTTTTTTTTGCCTGTTTGAGTTTATCAGAGTCAGATGGGAGGTTTCTGCAGGCCTCTTCAGTTGTCACCTTGTCACTAATGCACTCTGTGAACTGAAACTCTGGTTCTTATAATAAATGATTTGGAATTTTGATTGACTGTGACTGATTGACTGTGTGTGTGTGTGTGTGTGTGTGTGTGTGTGTGTGTGTGTGTGTGTGTGTGTGTGTGTGTGTGTGTGTGTGTGTGTGTGTGTGTGTGTGTGTGTGTGTGTGTGTGTGTGTGTGTGTGTGTGTGTGTGTGTGTGTGTGTGTGTGTGTGTGTGTGTGTGTGTGTGTGTGTGTGTGTGTGTGTGTGTGTGTGTGTGTGTGTGTGTGTGTGTGTGTGTGTGTGTGTGTGTGTGTGTGTGTGTGTGTGTGTGTGTGTGTGTGTGTGTGTGTGTGCGCGTGCGCGTGCAGGTGCTTGGATAAAGAGCAGTTGGGGTCACGTGCAGCGAGAGGGCAACCAGCTCAGTCTGACTTACATCGCTCCTCAGCTGGGATACTGGGTGGCCGCCATGTCTCCAATACACTCAGGTGAGAAACTGCTTTTACACAGATCATAATAATGTAGAGTAAAGATATAGTCCTAAACTGAATGGCACAATGGGAAGCATTCGCTACATACAATGTAAAGACTCGTACACAAATATATTGATAATCCATCTCAATAATTTTCTTTGGGAGACCTCACACTGGATTTTCTGTCTTTTTGAGCACAATCCAATTACTCTTTCTGCCTTTGGCAAGTAACAAATGTTCCCACATGTTTCATATTAAAATCAGTTTCTGAATGACCTCTTGTATGTCCAACAGGTCCAGTGTTCGCGAAGGACATCAGCACGTACCACACGGTGTTCCTGTTGGCCATACTGGGAGGCATGGCTCTCATTCTGCTCTGCCTGCTCTGTCTCCTGTTGTACTACTGCAGGTGTGTGAAACTCTTTACAGTTTCCACGCACACATTTATCTGAAGAACGGACAAGAAAACATTCAGTTTGGTTTTTTCCAATTATGATTTTTTTTAATTCTTGCTAAGAAACCACCTTTTGCATGCTTTCAGTCTTCATTGTCACAATCTGTCATAGTCAACATTTAATCTATATACATGTACTGAAGAGGCATTTTCAAGGGTTTGTCATCTTTTTCTGCATGTAGCAGAGTTCATCAATTCATCATATAATTGAAATAAATCAAGATTCTTATGGAAAGTCAATGTAACATAAGCTGTCTTGTTGCACCGGAATAGGTAACGAGTACTCAGGTTTCAATGCTGTACTTTAAATGTTTAAGTTAACATCACATGGGAGAAGAATTTAATCTAACTCTTATGATTGAATCATAATCTCTGTTGTGTGTCTGTGATGTGCAGGCGCCGTTGTTTGAAGCCTCGAGGGTCTCACCGCAAGCTCACTCTGTCTTCTGGTCTGGACGGCAGTAAGAGGGATCAAGCCACCTCCATGTCCCACCTGAACCTCATCAGCAGCGAGGTCTGTAGCACTCTCAGGGAACAATTTAATCACGGGTTTATTATTCACTGTCCTAGTGAATTTCAGGGAAAGTACTTGTTCCCTGTGTTAGGGTAGATCTGAGGGCCTCATCTAATATGAACCATCAACATTGTTGCCAAAAAGCAATCATAAGGTATATAAGTACATACTGTATAAATAAATTCAATGTGACACATATCCTAAAACACACAAAAAGAGAAATCCTTCCAAATGCAATTAATAAGAATAAAAAAAATGATGTCAGTATTTTACTAAAACTAAATATAATATATGGTTTCCATTTTGTTAATTGGGCTAAAAAAAAATGGTTGCTTCATAACATAACATTCCTTAAATCAGCTTCTTTCTCTAATGTCACATGACGTCTTTGCATTGAGTATATTTATGTTTCTGACTGTAATTTTGTTTGTCTTTAGGTGCAGCTGGAACTTGTTTCCACAGCGACTGAGCCCGACATGACCACACCAATGCTGAAGCCGTCGTCATATGAGCAACAAGACAATCATCGTCAACACAGCCTAATCCATCACAGCAAACACAGCCGCTCCTCGCTTGGCAACAGCCACCACGGCTCTTCTCTTGGCAATCTGACGCCACGCAGCAGAGACTACCGGCAGTCTGCGGAGACGTTCCAGTTAAAGTCCGCCCTCTCGTGTGGGACAGACCGAGGCTACCGTCAATCATACACCTCCGTCTGCTCGTCCAGCAACCCGGTTTCAGACGCACTGTCATCAGCCAATCACGGTCAGGTGTCTGCCAACCACCTGAGCAGTGTCGGGGTTATTGACTTCATCTCCCCTTCCTCTCCCCCTCATTCCCCCAGTAGAGGGGAGGTATGTGAGTGCAGAGCTCCTGACTACCTCCTGTCCCGCTCTGTGGACCACCTGGAGCGTCCCAGTCCCCCGCTGCTCTCCAGGCCGGGCCAGCTGCTCTGCTGCGGCTCCGTGGACCTGCTGAGTGGAGGGGAGGGCTACCCGAGGGTGCGTCCCACCCTGGTGATCCCAGCACACTACATGCGCCTGCCTGGGGAGCACCCTCTCTCCGGTCAGGCCCTCCTGCTGCAGACTGACCAGCAGAGTGACTTGGAGACCATCCAGGCTGAGCTTAATGCCTCACATTCCCAGCAGCCACTGGGGCAATCCCTCTCTGACATCGGACCGCATACCGCCAAACAAGGGGGCGGAGAACGTATGGGCCTGTCAGAGTCTCTGTCCATCCCAGCAGCGCTTGGGGAAACGGGTCTGGTGGAAATAAACAGCGAGGACACGTTGTTGGCCGAAAAGACTTTAATGGAGCTCAGAGGAGGGAAGCCTCTGCCTCACCCACGAGCCTGGTTTGTCTCGCTTGATGGACGCTCCAACGCTCACATTCGCCACTCCTACATCGACCTCCAGCGGGCGGGGTGTCATAGCAACTCGCCAGCTGGAGGAGGTCAACATGATACTGGCAGCGGTGGGAGGCGTGGCAACGATGCCAGCCTGGACTCCGGTGTGGACCTGAATGAGCTGAGAGTGGGCCGCAGGGGGAGAGTTGTAGGGCGTGAGGAAAGAGGGATTGCGAAAGACAGGTCGAAGAGCACAGCACCAGCCATGGCCTACACTCAGCTGGTGTATGTGGATGATCTGGACGGGGGAGGCAGTGAGGAAGAGACGCCAAAATGTAGCCCAGAGGACATTGACACAGCACACATCCTGTCAGACAAAGCAGAGGGTCAGAGAGGAGATCTGGAGGGTGTTGAGGGGAAAACAGAAGAGGTGGTACAAATACAAGAGGAACCGCCCTCACTTTCCTCTTCATCCCCTTCTTCTCCTCCTCCCCTGCCAACACCTGAGGAGGGAGAAACGTTCAGGACTGATCATGTGCTGCTCTCAGTGTCTCCTGATGACGATGCAGCACAGGAGGATGGAGAGGATGAGAAGAAGAGTCCCTGGCAGAAGAGAGAGGAGCGACCCCTGCTGGCCTTCAACCTGAAATGATCCACAGATGACCACTTCAAGGATAGCCTCACTCTTTTTTCTCAATCAAAGACTCACATGCCAATCAGTACATAGAAAGCATTTTTGGTCACTGTAATTGTTCATACTGTGCACAATGGCCCGTCTTTAGAGTGATGGTGGGACACTACCCACTGGTCTTGTTCTGTGCTAAAAACAATTTTAATTTGGTCTGATTTAGTCTCAATCTTAAATATTGGAGATCTTTCAAAGCCTTTTTTTTGTTGTTTTTTTAGATGGATAGAGGATTTCATTATCCCAATAGAAAATCTCAACATTACAATACAAAATAAGTAAAGGCGGTAATAAAAACAAGTAGCAAATATCTCCAAAAACTAAATTGGGTACATTTCTGCAATTCTTAGTTTCATCTCAACACATAGAAATAATACTTATATTTTTAGATTCAGTGTGACTTACACTTACATATTTCATTCTCTCAGAAGTCCATCGTAAATAAACTCCATAAACAACAGAATACAGAAATGTCCTTATAATCATCCCGTTAACGGTTAAGTTTTCCTCAATATTGAAGTAATCCTTTTTGTTTCTGTAAATGGATGGATTCACTGTAAACGCACGGAACGACGACCATGAATTTTTTGCTCAACCTTGCATTACAATCACTGGAATAGGGATACAACAAGTGCAGCGACCAAAGTTGTTCAGCTGTACATATGGCATGTCAGTTTGGATTTGAGACTTGAAAATCTGAAACTATCCTTTAACTATGACTCCTGTCTTTGCGCCGAATATAACGTGAAGGAAAAGACCATTTTAATTGATGCCCTTTGTTTTCTTAATAGAGCACTGACATAAGTTTTCAGCACTGGGATACCTCCAAGTCCAGAGCTTCAGGTTCCCTTCATTAAAAGACCACTGTTGTTCTCCACACTTTCCATAAACTCATCAGGATGTACACCTGAGGAAGACAAATGGACGAGAGAGTTGAATATTTTATGTACAACAAATATATGCCTTTTTTATAATTAGCCTTGTGCCCATAGAGGAACTGTTGGGGAAACAGACTATGGGTGGTTCCCACAAATGAATGAATACAGGAGCCTTTTTCTCTAGCCATATTGGCCTCAGTCCACTGACTGTAAAGAACTCACTAATATTCTGTAACGTGAGATTAATACCCTCATTTTTAAGATTGTGGCGCATCTGTGCAAAAATATGGCAGGTGATTCTATTCATTTTCTTAGAGTCAGGAGAACTCTTACGGTGTGTTCTGCACAGATAATCAGCCCTGACATAAACATGTGAATCCTGTACTTTGAATTGGTTTAAGTATGTTGCTAGAATTTAGTCAGAAGGCTGAATGGGTTTTAAGATGATCTACAGAGGGGGTGAAGTGTTTAGAGTACTGAAATTAAACCACTATCCGCACTGCACAGATGTGACACACCACTCTATTTGTCACAAGGATGTAATACCACTGCAAAACTAGTTCCACCCAGAAAAAGTGTGAGGTGTAATAATATGAAGGGTTTTGTGATTGTTGAACCACTGACTAGAATATTTTTGCTCTGAAGGCTATGCATCACTTTTATACGGCTGCTTGAGATGCCTTTTTTCATTTTAATCAATATAATTTGAATTGCCAACATGAAGTATTTTACCTTGGAAAATAGGCTACTTTTATTTCCTTTAATATGTTAAGGGCTTTTATTTTTAACTCGCCTTATGTTAAGAGTGACAAAAACACAACTGCAAGTTTTACCTGAAACCAAACTATTTTTTGCATGCTGTGTTTCACCTTATTTTGTTTTTAACCTTTTCCTCGTGTTCCAAGTGCCTTTGAACAACCTGACTATACATCCAATTTGTGGAACAGAAAACCTTATTTATTTCTCACCTTCTTTTGCCTTTAGCTTCTCTCCTCTACCTCAGCCCTCCTTTTCTTTCCCACTTGTGAAAGAAAGCATGCAGTAAACTTTCCTCAGCACTAGCATATTACAAGCTACACTGCAGACGTTTCAGAAAATGTCTACCAGCTGCTGCAATCTTAAAATCCTCTACAGTAATCAGCAAGGCACCAATCTGTCTTAGACTAAGCAGTTAAGGATTTACAAAAGTTTTAAGTGAAGCACGGATAGACAAAGCTAAGTGCGATTGTACGTGAAGCTAAACTGCAGGTCATTTCAGTGCATTCTCTTTTGTGTTTGTAGAGTGTGAATGTTTGTCTCGGATGTGTGCCTGGGTGGTGGTAGTGTTCATCTGTTCTGCTGCTGGCTGTGAGTTTGTCTTGTCAGACTGTGTGTCGATGCTAGACCACTGACAAATAATCAACATACATCCACTCAAGGTTCATATAGTCATAGCAATCATATTAAAGAGTGTGTATAGTTTTTCCTTTCCTCTACCTTGTCAGATGATGCGTGAGTCGTTGTGAATGGTCTCCTCTCTGTTAGTATCCCACAGCAATCTCCAGGTCGAGGGTGGAGTTGCAGTAGTACAGCATCCCGAGTGTGTTACTTGGTTGCTTGCATTATATTTGAAGCCTATTATTCTAATAAACCGCCAAACTGGAATTATTTGTGTGTTTGATTTGTTTAAGCTAGTTAGTAAGTTAGGTAAGTTGTAGCATGAAAATGTGTATTTTTTTCATGTCTTGTTAAAAAAAAAATAGTAGATTGTCAGGATTGAATGAGGTCAATACCAAACCTCTCAACACAAGGTGTTATAACTTTGTGATTTTATCCAGCGGGGTGTTATTGTTTTTACTTAGCTGGCACTTTGATTTGAACGTTTCTGACAGCAACGTTTTCCTTCTCTTTACTACCACTTTTCAAATCCATGTGAAACTACAATAGTAAATACTGATTTACACATTTGAGGTACTTGTACTTTACCCAAGTATTTTCATTTTAGAATGCTTCATACTTCTACTCTACAATATTTTTGGAAAAATATTTATACTTTTTACTCCACTACATTTATCTGACATTATTTACTAGTTATTTTATGAATTCAGATTTTGACACATAATACATAGGAAAAATGAAACCATCCAACATCATATTTAAGTGACTTGAACCATGAAACAACCACACAACATGTATTGGAACGAAGACGTTTTTGTTCCAAACTATTTCACAGTGATCAGCTTTAAATTATTTAATATTGATTTCATTTTGTTCTGCATTGAGTACCTTGACACCTATACTTTAATGTTTATACTCGTACTTAAATACTTTTACTTAAGTACCATGCAGTAACTTTATTTGAAATTGAAGATTTTTACAGTGTGGTGTAAGTACTTTTACTAAAGTGAAGAATCTGAATACGTTTTCAACCGTCGCTTATTATTAGAATTAAAAAGTTTAATTTTAACACAATGTTGGCGATAAAAGGTGGAGTTTGGCTCTGTTTTGTTTTCCCCACACTGGCCTCTAAGCGGTGCGCTTTCCTTCGGAACTTCTTTGTTTTTCCATCTCTCGCCCGCTGCCCGTGATCTCTATCATACACGGTGGCTGGCTGCAATTTTTAAAAACATTTTTATGATGGCGGAGGACAGTGAATCTGCGGCCAGTCAGCAGAGCCTGGAGCTAGACGACCAGGATACCTGTGGGATAGACGGCGACAACGAAGAGGAGAATGAGCATTTGCAAGGGTGAGGATGGCCTGTCCGGTCGGGAGGCGCAGTTATCTCAGGAAGCCTGTTTGTGTTTATGTGTGCTCTGTCGGGAACGGCTAGCGCAGTTAGCTAACATTAGCAGACACAAAAACAGCCATGCTCTCTGCTATAAGGCCGTCATTTCATACGAGTGCTCATTTGAAACCTTAAAGTGTTGTCACTTGTGGTGTGTGATCCCTGTGTACCCTCGGATACATGTTTCTGCTCTCAGTTAGCTGTTAGCGTCCTGATTGAATGACATGCCATCCAGACAAACCGTTAGTTAGCTACCGTTAGGCTAGCTCAGCTGTCATCGTTGCTATGGTAGCTAACATTAGCTCACTGCTGCTGTGTGCCATTTCAGCAACCCCTGTTTAATTACATGTTTGTGTTCACATATGTAGGAGTCCAGGGGGAGATTTGGGGGCCAAGAGGAAGAAGAAGAAGCAGAAGAGGAAGAAAGAGAAGCCAAGCTCGGGGGGAGCCAAGTCTGATTCTGCATCTGACTCTCAGGAGATAAAGGTGCGATGAGGACCCACTGAGATGGAAACACACCCATTTCAGGCCACATTTGAAACCATTACCCACTAACCTAGTGCCAGGCCGATGGTAGAGAAGGTCCTAGGAGTACGATAAGGGACACAAGGAATAAGGTCTTGCAGACAGGCCGCAACACAAGAAAACCATGTTTGTGTGACTAGGATTATATTGGTCCAGACTTTGCTCTTATGGTTCCTAATAACAACGCTTTAAACCTATATTTTTATTTATCTTATTCATTCACTACCTCATTACCTTTTATCATTACGTTTCTGGTATTCTGTTGGATAAATATGTCCCTTATTGAGTGCATATTCGTGCTGAGCTGAAGCTTTTACTCCCAAGTTTCATTCATAGAATAACAGACCTTGTCAAAAAAATTAAATATGCATCACTCCAATTTACCAGGAATACAACAAATGCCTGCACTATCGCAAACCTGGATAATGTACAGTATGCTGGGATATGAATAACTAGGTTTCTCATGTTTCTTACAAAAATCTTGTCCTGAGACAAGGACAAGTAAACAAACCCTCAAGAACAGTGTTTGACCGGTACATAAACTGAATAACAGCTGTGGACATGGGTCATCATCAATAATCTGATGTTTAGTGTCAAATATGACTTGACCTTGCATCCAACATCCTTCGGGGTTTAGATTTTTATTGGAAGAGGTTATAAGCCTTACACATGCCCTCTGTTGTGTCAGCTACATTTTATGTATAAAGGACATTGAGATGTTATATACTAACTGTGTGTTACATGTTCTTATTAGTTTACGTGTCCCCTCTCTACATGTAGAATCCTGGTTTGCCCATTCAGAAGCTGCAGGACATCCAAAGAGCCATGGAGCTGCTGTCCTGCCAGGGTCCAGCAAAGAGCATTGATGATGCATCCAAGCACAAGTACCAGTTCTGGGACACCCAGCCTGTGCCAAAGCTAAGTAAGTATGTACTTAATTTAGGCAGAGTGAGCTAAAGAATTGTTTATTTAAGTTATATCATTATATCAAATATCATTGATATCCATAAACAGAGGTTTCCATAATCTGTAGGCACAAGATAATCTATTTGCAATACCAAGATTTGAGTATCAAAGCATCTGTTTTTGTTGTTGTACTGTGTAGTAACCCTTGACATTCAACCAGGCATTGGTGAAATGCACGTAAACCGTCTGTGTTAAGTTCAAAACAGAGCAGAACACATTAACCAAAATGCGATTTCTGAACCTGTCAGGTTTTGTTTGATAAAGTGGATGTCAAGTTTGCATAAGGCTTTTAATGAGAGCAATTTGTACCTAGGAACTCTCCAGGATTTAGAGGTTTAATAGTCATCAGTTTGGCCAATGCAGGATTACAGCATTTGCTTAATTTGCTTCTATAACTCCACCAAGTATAACTTAGGCTTTC
This sequence comes from Eleginops maclovinus, assembly GCF_036324505.1. NCBI lineage: Eukaryota > Metazoa > Chordata > Actinopteri > Perciformes > Eleginopidae > Eleginops > Eleginops maclovinus. The sequence goes on along the minus strand of NC_086351.1, from coordinate 11,506,744 downwards.
TGCAGAGGCTGGATAACTCGTCTTTGTTGACACTTTTTCTGTGTCATCTGAGTAGTTTTCTTTTGTTACAGTATGTTTCTCTACGCGTGTCCCAAAAATATGCCAGCTGTGAAGTTCAGTGAGGTCCGAGGTTTACTCTTAAGAAATGCGTAGTAGCCTTTGACTAAGCTGTTTTTAACAGAAGCAGATTGTGTTATTATAGCCTATTGTTAGCATTTTGGTAAGACATATTAATGGTTGGTGTCTTCTCTGGAGCATTGTCACCTGAGCAAAATGCAAAATCACAGGTCGAATAGAAATATATTGAAATGTTTTTATATCTTTGACAAGAGTTGTGCTGTTTTTGCAGATGAGGTGGTGACGAGTCACGGGCCGATAGAAGCTGACAAAGAAAACATTAGACAGGAGCCATATTCCTTACCTCAAGGCTTTATGTGGGACACTCTGGATCTCAGCAATGCAGATGTAGTAAGTACAGTGTTTATCTCAGACTGATTGCTGATTTGATCATTTTCTAGATTTGATTTTTTTTTTTTAAGTGTAGAAGTGATTCACTAAAGAAATTGTGTGATGTCTTTTTCAGCTGAAGGAGTTGTACACATTGTTAAATGAAAACTATGTGGAGGATGATGACAACATGTTCAGATTTGATTATTCACCAAACTTTCTCAAATGGTAAGCTTTCAGCTCTGATGTTGATCTAATAAACTCCCCCCAAAATGTGTATTTAAAGTACCCATAGTCTGTTCTCCAAATAACAACCTCTCCCCTCTCTCAGGGCTCTGCGTCCCCCTGGTTGGTTACCACAGTGGCATTGTGGAGTGAGAGTGTCCTCAAATAAGAAGCTTGTTGGCTTCATCAGTGCCATCCCTGCAGATATACGCATCTATGACACGTGAGTGCTCCTTACTGATCATATGCATTGAAATCAGAACAGTGAAATTAAACCTTCACTGTATTACACATCTTCTGTCCTTCTGCTGCTCCAGACTGAAGAGAATGGTTGAAATCAACTTCCTGTGCGTCCATAAGAAGCTGCGCTCAAAGCGTGTTGCTCCAGTGCTCATCAGAGAGATCACACGGAGGGTGAACATAGAAGGAATATTCCAGGCAGTATACACAGCAGGAGTGGTACTGCCTAAACCTGTGTCCACATGCAGGTATGCTATGCAGTATTGAAACACATTGAAACACAGCATCATACATCCTTTTAAACCAATAGTCCTTAACGCTTTGGCTTTTTCTGCTCTTTTTTTCTGTCAGGTACTGGCATCGTTCTTTGAACCCCAGGAAGCTTGTGGAAGTGAAGTTCTCCCACCTGAGCCGAAACATGACTCTGCAAAGAACCATGAAGCTCTACAGACTACCAGATGTAAAACAATAACACCTGTCAACCCTGGATCAATCCTTACCATCCTTATTGACTGCAGGAATTTACATCAGCTTTTTTTTCTTTCTTTCTCTCCCTCTTTCCTTCTCTTCCACCCTACACCTCATATAGAGCACCAAGACCCCAGGTCTGCGGCCGATGGAGAGGCGTGACATCCCCCAAGTCACTGAGCTGCTACAGAAATTCCTTAAACGCTTCCAGCTTGCTCCTTCTATGGGAGAAGAAGAGGTGTCTCACTGGTTCTTGCCGCAGGACAACATCATTGACACATTTGTAGTAGAGGTATCTAAAAATACTTTCTATCCTCAAGATACTTACTGTTGATTCTTCTATACGTTTTAACATTTGTTGTGCGTCTCTGTTCTCAGGGTGCTGGTGGTGTACTGACAGACTTCACTAGTTTCTACACTCTGCCCTCGACCGTGATGCATCACCCTCTACATAGGAGCCTGAAGGCTGCTTACTCTTTTTACAACGTTCATACACAAACCCCACTACTGGACTTAATGAATGATGCTCTGATCCTGGCCAAGCTGGTAATGTCACACTCGATGCAGATTGATGCTAAACGCATGACAACACCAAATAATTAACCAGTTCTATGAGTTAGAATTTTATAAAGTGGGGTTGTATGAGGTACTTATTCATGGTAATTTGGATTAGACTCTTGCCTTCTACTGTACATCTTACAACCCCACTTTGAAAAACACAAAATATCCCTTTATGACTTTAAATTTAGGAAAATGAAAAAAGACAGGTAGCATCTTAAATAAATAATCTGCAGTTTTAGGAGTTAAAGTTTTTTGCTGTTCTGTGATTGATTGTGGTATTTACTTTATGACTTCCTTCGTTTTACAGAAAGGGTTTGATGTGTTCAATGCCCTGGATCTAATGGAGAATAAGGTGTTCCTGGAAAAGCTCAAGTTTGGCATAGGAGATGGAAATCTGCAGTATTACCTCTACAACTGGAAATGTCCCCCTATGGACCCTGATAAGGTCAGAAGCATGATTTGTCTGAGCTCATCATATCACAGTGGTTCTTAACCTTGTTGGAGGTACTGAACCCCACCAGTTTCATATGCGCGCTCACCGAACCCTCGTTTATTGGAAAAATAAAATGTGATTTTTTCAAATTCAAGATATAGGTATATGTTTTACTGGTGCACAAAATGAGCCGTGCATCAACATCACTGTGTTCAAAGAACAAAACCAGTAAAACATGATTTTCACACAAAAACAAAAACATAATAATGAATACTTACTGCAAATCAGTGTGACTTCTGCTAGTGCCTTTGAGAGACCAGGTCAGAAATGTGCGAGCGTTGTTGTTCTGAAGAGTTGTTGTTGAACCTGGCTCTGCTGAATTTCAATAATTTCGCCGAGGTGTTCATCATTGACATCTGCTGTCTCAACACCAAACGTGAACGGCTGTCTCACCCATGCTGGATATGACTCTCTTGTAAGGAAGTATCCCTCATGAGACTTTGCAAGCTCATCCAAGTGCGTGGCAATTGCTTGCTTCAATTCCACGGGTACAGAAATGTCTACGATTCCAGACACATCTTCGATCTTACTTCCAGCAGGGGAAAGTTTGCGAAGTTATCGTTCTCTGTTCGTCGTTTCCATAATGGAAGCTTTTTTTGAAAAGCCTTCAGGTTTTCTTCCGCTTCGATGATGTTGACTCCACCTCCCTGCATCTGCTGATTGAGACGATTGAGAGCTGCGAAGATATCAGCCATGTACGCTAAAATGAGAATGAACTCAGAATTTTTGAAGCAATCTGCATGACAATGTTGGTGCTCTTGCAAAAACTTCCACACGCATGGCAAAAACACGATTCAGCACCTGTCCCCGGGATAACCACCGAACGTTAGAATGGTACAGAAGTACCTCGAATTCAGAGCCCATTTCTTTACAAAGCTCACTGAAGATGCGGTGCCTCAGAGCACTATTTCGTACATAGTTCACGCATTCCACTACAATTTTTAATACTTCTGCCAGTTTTGGAGGCAAGGTTTTTGTTGCCAACGCATGCCTGTGCAGAATACAATGCGTAACAATGATGTGTGGTGCATCGGCTTCCACTAGCGCACCAAAACCAGACTTTCTTCCCAGCATTACTGGAGCTCCGTCCGAACAAACTGCAGAAACCATATCCCACGAAAGATTGTTGTCTCTGAATCTGCAACTACTTGAGCCAAGATGTCTTTGCTCATGTCCTCTATTCTGTCGCTGATGGTGTCATTTGAAAGAGGAATTTGGGATAACTTAACTTCAGCCGCTTTTCCCAGCATGATATTCGCCATCTTCAAAGACAGCTGGTTTTATGAGTGTGTCACCAATGGTGTGTGGTTTGCCCTGCTTTGCGATCAGGTAAGCAACTTCGTACGATGCTGTGAGGATCGATTTGTTGATGGGTACAAAGCCGAGAACAGGCAGAGTAGCCTTTTCATCGAATCTGGCTCTCTTCACCTTGAATTCAGCAAGTGTTCTTGTATTCCCCATCTCCATGCTGCTTAAGGAAGTGTTCCCTTAGCTTTGCCGGTGCTAGACTAGAATTGCTCAACTTGGCATTGCAAATCATGCAGTTAGGACGCTGACTCCCATCACGTTCCGTTGTACATGTGAATCCATATTGTACATATTCGTCCGACCACTTTCTTTTTTTGCTCGACATAGTTAGTATGAAGGGATTCAAATATTAAGAAAGACGTACCATCATGACGGTCACAAGTCGTCTACTGAGCGCACCAAATTCCCTGCAGCACAGATAGGCCAAGCGATGTAGCGTGATCACCTGCAGCCAGTGATGGCCAGGCGGGGCGTGTCATCACGAATCATATGAGTTGGGTGTGTGTCTTGACCTCCGCCGAACCCCTGAGACTGACTCACCGAACCCCTGGGGTTCGATCGAACCCAGGTTAAGAACCACTGTCATATCAGCTATATTAAAACAAATATTTATATTGGCAAGCAGCAGTTAGTTTTGGTCACCGATAATGGCTACCAGGATGACGTTTATTAACTGTGTTTGTTAACCCAGGCTTAATTTAATATTCCCTGTGCGTGTTCTCATGAGAGGGGGGCTCATTTTACACTTCTACAGTAAAGAAATATGGACGGACAATCGCCTATTCATGCCTTTTTGTGAGAATATTTGAAAAAGATGTTGCAGTTTAAGGCAACACTGTTTTTTTGTAGCTTGATAACTGCCAATTCTGCAGCTCTTAAACTCTATACATGATGCAACATGTGGATATGTTGAAAACACATTTTATGTTGGTCAAATCAAAGTGAAATCAAATGTATTGATTTAATATTATCTGAAATAAATAGTAATGCACTATCAAAACATTTTAATCCTCTAATCTGTATCCTATTATCTCCAATATACCAGCTGATATACAGTAGGTTGTAGTGCCAAAGAAACATCCCCATGCATACAGTATGTACACATTTGTTGCACTGTTACTTCGGTGGCATTACTGATGTAATGTTCCAACTCATCTAGTTTGCATATATTTGATATTCCCAAAGCTAAGAATCAGTATCACTCATAGATTGAGTATTAACTAAGTGTCCCTTTATTTTCAAAGGAGTTAGTTAGTGAGATGTATTTTTACACCTACCTTAGGCTTGCAATGAACTCGCTCTGTAACAATAGCTCTGTCATATACTGTATTTTGTGTAAATATTTGTTAACAACTTCTCCATGTATCATTTAAAGATGTATACATCTCCAACACTTCAGTTCCAAATTGTTTCTATTTTATTCTGTTTATATTTCAGGTTGGCCTCGTTCTTCAGTAGTACGTCTCTTCCTGGCTGCTACACAAACACTGATGAAGAGGTTTGTTAGTGACCTCTAGCTGAACCTAACCTGGACATGCAGGTAGCTCAAGCTAGACAATGAGAACTACAACTGTAAAACCAACCTGGAGAACGGAAGACGGTTAAAAAAACCCTTCTGCGTTCACCTGGAGGTGAACACTCTTTAAATCATCAACATCCTGAATGTGAAGTCATGCTATGCCTGAGAAACTCATACAGTACAACGCTCCTGACATGCACACTCACATTTAAAACATACAGAGGATGCCTTGACATTGTGAATTTTGTTTTCCTCAGCAGAAACTTCGTTACCATGGACTGGCATGTCTTTTTATTTCACTGACATTGAAATATGTAAATGATTATCAACAAAGTAAACATGACCACAATACAAAACGATAAGTTATTGTGTCCCCACTGAGGGGTGTTCAAGACATTAACGAGTTATTATCCATCTTTGTGGTCAGAAGTTTATCTGCTGGCTGTTTTGGGCGACAGTAGAATTAGAAATACTAAGAACATGTTTCTGTGATAGCTGACTTATAGAAGAAAAAACTCTTTTCCTCAAGCATTTAAAAAAAATATCTCAACTGTCAAACAACACACATACACACAAAGGATATCTTCGTGAAAGGACTCATTCAACTGGTGCATTTATATACATGTCCTTTTTTTGTTTAAAAATATAGTTACATTTAAAGCCAGATCATATTTATTCCTGTAGTTTGAGTTTTGGGGTTTGGGAGGGCTGATCCAAAGTGTTCTCCTCTTAGGTAGTTTAGATGTCACTGAGTTTGTTCAAACAACGTTGGTTTAAAGTGGTTTTTGATGAAGAATGTATTGCATCAATGAAGCACAATTTTTGAGTTCCTAAAAAGAAAAAGAGCCCTTTTTTTTTTTTTTTTTAAAGGGTCAGATTTCAAACCAGATGTGTTGCGGTACAAACTGTAGAACCTTGGTTTTTACGAGGGATGTGAGCCGTTTCTTGTTATAAACCAGCTTCTGGACTGGATTTTTAATAAAACACATTAACTGATACGCTCATTCGGCATAGGGTTTTACCTGCATGTGAATTATATGTTCAGTTAAAAAGAAAGCAAATGTTACTGAGCCCAAAAAAAAGGACGACATGCTGAGTGCACAAGCAGGGCCGAGAAACAAAACCAATTAAACTCTAACCAGAGTGGACTCACCCTGATTCAGATTTAATCCAAAAATAGCCTGTTATTGTCCAGAGATACTTATAACTCTGGCCTACCTACTTAGAAAATGGTTCCCAGTTAAGTGTTATTGAAAGCCAAGGTTAGTTTTCTTTTGTTAATTTAGTCATTGCAACTCACAGAGAAAATACTTCTTACTTTCAGCTGCCTTTTGCAAGCTGGTGAGTAAGTAATGCAGCTGATTGTCCAGAAGTACAACACTTAAACATGTCTGTTAACCCAGAAATAACCATCAATTCCTTCACCTGAAGTCAGTTAAATATAACAAAGAGAACTGATCACAGCATTTAAAATATCTGGGGAATAAAATATCAAATGGCATGTTTTCGGAGCACAGTTGCTAAATATCAAAAGCCTGTGTCAATTACCGCATCGATTTAAAATTTGAATTTCTCCTGTTTTCCAGGTTGTTGTTTTTTTAAATGGTACTGTTTTTGTGCGTCTGAAATATACTGTTGGTCAGTTTTTTTTGTGTTGTGCAGCTAAATGAAAATTATTTGAACAGTTTTTGTATTTATAATTGTACTTTGCAACATGTCTTAAGACAATTCCTGTTTTTTTCCCCAAAATTATTCAGTGAAATAGGAAACTTTGAAACAGATTTTTGAGGGTTTGGAGTATTATGTGTTGCCCTGTGCTTGACTGAGCGATGGAGATCTTTGATGAAAAACGGTTAGCACTTGTTCTGGGCTGCAGCTGCTGTGGTATTCAAAGGTTAACATGTTTTTTTAATTTTTGTATTGTCTTCTTGCTCTGTTACTTTGTGTTTGATGCTCCTGTTCACGTGGCTCTGCAAAACACGAGAGGTAAAGGCTGCTGCCATCTTTGTTCTGTATGTGATGTAATTTTCTTCTCATTTCTTTATATATTAGCAAGAAAGGGACAACCAATGGACAGTCAGCGCTTCAGGGCTCGAAGATGTTTTTTTTTTAACATTTGAAAGTTTAAATGAGTTGACAAAGACAGATGTTGTCGGCATTAATTTAACACTGAGTCAACGGCGTGCCTCATGGATGTTGGTCGTGTCACAGATGTGTTGCCTGCAGCTGTTTGAATGAACTTTGAGCATGTCAGTTTTGCTGCTGTGATTTTTAGCGTTGATGTTACTAGCCACGCCCTTTAGTGAGAACTCAACCAGAAGTACCTGCCTTATTTAAAGATGTTTTGTTTTTTAAATTAAGAATCCTGGGTGGGGGTACTTTTGAAATGACATACAGCTTTCTCTAACTGAAGAACAATATTTTTTATTCAAATCCATTGTAAGCTGTGAAAAAGCTGAAGAACCTTTACCAGCATCATTTAAGACATGATCCCCATGCAAATAACAATCTGTTTCAACACACGTCGGCTATACCAGCATGGATATTTGATTGAATAAACTCACTGTAAAAAGGGACATGAGTGATGCACTTTATTTTATGACGGGCGTGTACATTACAGTTTTAACCCTGCGAAATATTAAATAGACTGCCCCTAAACATTTTTTACATTTATTTTGGTCTGAAATGTTTGTTATATTGTCATATTTACTAAAGAACATAAAGAATGATTCTCCACCCAGTTTAATAGGTTTAATTCAGATACACAAACACATCTTATGTTATGCCTGTATCTGGCTAATGAGATGACACTAAAAAAATCAGTTGCTCATACCAGTTCCTAAAACAATTTAAACAAGTTATTCTAAGACATTAAACTGCAGGCCATCATCTAAACTATACTTTAGTTGGACGACCCTCCATTCAGCAACCAGTAAATTCAAACTTTAACAGAGCCACACTTTCCTCAGGTTTGCTCAATCCAACCAATGATGTCAACTTCTTTATTTGTAACGAATTACACAATTATCTCAAGTCAGTTTCAAGTCCTGGCAAACACGATTATAACCCAATGGCTGACCAATATGTAAGGAAAATGCAAAACTAAAAACAGTGATATTATTAGCATTAGCATTTGATCCAAGACAGGATCCTGCTTTAGGACCAGCAGGGGTAAAACGTATTGGACTTAAACATAGGAATGGTCCTTTTTATTTAGGCAGAGTCTCTCTTATTTGTTTGATTTTACTTCTTCCTTTTTTTTTTTCTTTGCAGGGTTAGCAACTATTTTTTTAACTTTGAGAGGCTGAAGAGTGAAGGAGGAGGCAGACTCTGTGACATCCTCAGTTTCACTCTCTACTTTCCTTTTTTGGCCCTGCTTCTGGCCAACCTCCTCTTCTTCCTCCATGTCAACAGGGTCTTCAGATGTTAGTCTGGGTGCTGCACCTTGTAACCATGCCACATCCAGGGAGGGCACTCTGGGTGTAATGGCCTCAACAGTGTCAGTGAACACCTCGTCATCTTTAGAGGCACAATTTCTGAATCCCAGAGCAAGGACACTTTTCAGTCCCAGCGGCTCCGACACGCTCTGGCTCAGACGAGGCACCTGGCAGGCCGGCACACCTCTAGTTGCACTCAGCACTATCAGGTGGTCCGTCATGTGTTTGGGCTTCACAGACTTGCACACAAGCAACAGTCTGAGCTCGTTCCTCTCTAAAGCTTTGGTGACCTCATTTACCCCAATGGCCAGTTGTCTCCTAGCTGCCACATCTGTCCAGCCGTTTTTAGGAGAATCCTTCATCTGCACCTCACTCACCTGGGGAACAGGCTCTGGTGTAGCAGCAGGTTTCTGGTCTTTCTTTTTCCTCCAGGGGCGAAACACTTTCAACTCTTTCTTCTCAAGGCCCATGGAAACCAGCTTGGCCTTCACAGTGTTCAGGATGAAATGCATGTCTTCCTGGGGGAGTGTGCCCCATTTTGGAGTGAATGGTGAGGTGAACGAGGTCTTGGTCGGAATGTACTTCTTGCTTTCTTTTTTAGTTGGCTTTCCCGCAGCAGCCATACCTCTGAAATAAAGACAAGAAAAGTAATTAAGATACACGTTTACACAACACGTAGAGCCTTTCAATATCAGTAATAACAATTACAGACATGCCAAACATATTTAGGAAGTGTCTCCATTATCGTTTTTCTGACATAGATCACATTTTTTATATTAGCCTTCTTTGTTTGGAAGGCACAGAACAGCGTACAGAAATTACTGACAGGTACACAAAGTTAAGATAAAAGCCAAAACAAACCGGTAATAATTACTAACAGTAAAAAGCATTATAAATGATAATGACAATAATACATTCAAGTCACTACAACAACAAAAGACCACACAGATTATTTCGTGGTAAAGAATATATACTGACCATATTAAAAGGGATATTTATCAAACATTTGTGTAGACTTGAACTTCAATCTGTATCCGTCAGGACATGTAACAGTGTTTGAGCTAGGCAGTACAAATAACAATAATCAACAAAATAAACAAATAGTAATAATTATGACTTTAAATAACATGGCATTGTTTCAGTTGTGATTTTTGATGGTGTAATATAATATTTTAACAAGAGTTTAAAAATAATTTCTCTGAAGTTTTACCGGCTACTGATATGATTACAGCATAAACAGTATGACAGTCGACAACATGCCTGACAAACAAAAGTGACATTAGGTTACTTTACCTGAATTTTACGTTAACTTATTTATACTGGTGCTCGGTTCAGTCCAACAACACGGGTGGTTGATTACAGGGCGCTGCCATTTTGTTTGAATTGAAATAACTTTATTTACAAAGGGACAAGACAAACAGCGCCGACCAGCGTTCAAGTGAAAGTGTGACATGTATTGTGCATGTCCGTTTCTTTTATACATCCATGCTGTGTGCCCCACGTTATGACATCGAAAACATAAACCGCCTTTAAAACCATTTCTAAAACTGAATAGACGTGTTTGTGTGTGTGCATGTGTGTGTGTGTGTACGTGAATGCGTGTGTGCGTGTGTGTGTGTGTGTGTGTGTGTGTGTGTGTGTGTGTGTGTGTGTGTGTGTGTGTGTGTGTGTGTGTGTGTGTGTGTGTGTGTGTGTGTGTGTGTTTGTGCATCCTGACAGCCAATCAGCTCCTTGCCAGCTCTCTCCCCTCCTCCGCAGGACTGTCCATGGCCCATATTTTGCATTGATCAGCTGTACCGTATTCACAGCTGCGCAGTGACATTCATCCAGCCGACTGCAGACATAAATTCATCTTGACCACGGGGCTGCATCTGCAAAAATGGCTTCTCAGGTAAAACAAAAAAAAACCCTTTCATTGTATGCGGCAGTGTTTCGTAGATATCGCATTGAAAGAAATAACGGTTGTAGCAGCAGGGTGTGTTTGTCAACCATCTTTGTCGCTTTGAGATGAGTTACTGTAAGAAAAAAGAGTCTTAACATCTTAATTGTCTGGTTCTTAGTGCATTGCTTAAACAAGGAGCTAAATAAACAGTATTATAAATATAACTAAAGGAGCTGGCTCTTATTACATTTAGTATTTGGAATAATATTTTTACTGGACATTATGACCATTTCAACTCAAATTAAAGGTTTGGCGGTTGATATTTTAGAGTTTATGCTTTTCTGGTTTCCTATGGTCTTTAATGATCTGTTCTGCAATGTCCTAGATCTTTTGTAAAGTAGATTATTCAAGTAGGCACAAAGCACTAGAGTGTTGAATAAAAGCCCATTGTTTAACTGAAACTTGTGAGACAAAAGGTCTCCCGGGCAGTGCACCATGACTACAACAGTACGCTCAGTTTTTTTAATCAGTGTTGTTTGTAACTTATTAATATGCACATTCCTTCGACTGATAAATCGGTTGGATTTGGCAAAGAGGAGAAGTATTTTAGATATAAAGAAATGTAATGATTGGCTCTGGGAACATTTGTTATCTGCAGGCAGAGTTTGAGAAATTGGCAGAGGATGTGAAGAAAGTGAAGACGAGGCCTACAGACGAGGAGCTGCTGGAGCTCTATGGCCTTTATAAGCAGGCAACCGTAGGAGATGTTAACACCGGTATGACTTCCGATTCAGAATCACTTCCATGCAATGTTCCCCAATTTCTGAACATTTCCTTACTCCATGTGTCGTTTTACAATTGCAGAAAGACCAGGAATGCTGGACTTCAAAGGAAAAGCAAAGTGGGACGCATGGAACTCCAGGAAAGGTAACTTATAAAAAATACTGTATGTGTAAGCTGGCTAGAAAACCAGCAACATATTAAAATGTTGTGTTTGTATCCAAATATCTTTCAGAAATGTCCAAGGACGATGCCATGTCGGCCTACATTGCACTTGCAAAGGAAGTCATCAGCAAATATGGCATGTAAAGCTTCAAATGAACGGAAGGGGCATGATTAATGCAAAACGACGACAGTCTACTAACGCAATAATGAAACAATGAGAAATTTGCTGTGGTAATATTTCGTGTTTTGTTTTTTTATACATGGATTATAAAATGAACAACTTCCATGCATCCTTTAAGTAAGACATATTAGCTAATTACTGTTTTTACTAATTTATGTAGATTAGCCTTGTAACCTCATGTACAAAGCAAAACACATTCAATTTAAATGTAGCCTGATTATTCATCTAACCAGCAGAAACACAATGCTGTGAAATGTAAAAATAAAACCTCTTTGAACACTGTTTATGTTTTGTCTTTTGTTGATTTTATTCAGCCTACTCTCACTTAGGACCTTACTGAATACAAATTCAACAGAAAAAAAAAAAACCCCCACACACCCTCAAAATAAACGAACATTTAAATCAACACATTTCTGATCTTCATCAAAGTATGAATTATTGCAGGACTGTTTTAGTTTTGGCTCAGTGTACCTAATAGTCTGACAAATGACAGTATTTTAGCAAGATTTTGTTCACTATCACTTACTGTACATTGAAAGCACTTAAGGGGTCTCTTTTTGTAAAAAATGATCAAGAAGTGGAATGGTCAAAGCTAGCAAAACAGATACCATACTCACTTTTCAGATCCAAAAGGGAAAATTGGGTCAAATTGGCAATGTCTCTCTTCTGTTGAAAGACCATTGTACAATCTATAGCTTGAGAATGCTAATATTATATGTGCTTGCTTCTCCCCTTTGTACTGTGCTTCCTCACAGGTGATACATTTCTGAATCACCATTGCATTTTGTATAAAAAGATGGAATATTTTTCAGAACAAACAGAAGTAACAGCATTTTGCTTATATTTGATCCCTACTGCAGAAACTGCCCAGTTACTAATGCTCTCTTGTTACACTTGAATGCAGTGCTTACAATTTGAGGTCACATGACATTTTTTAACCTTAGCTTAGCTGCCTACTTCTTGTTCACACTGAGTTTGGAAACATGGGTTGAAATATCTATTTTATTGAAACTGTATAATGTAGGTCTGTAAATTAGCTATACCTCTCGTATGCACATATATAAAGCCTGCAAATATATGCATATATACCTGCACATTTTTAATTCATTAAATCAAAGCCCTCTGTCACCTCTGTGCAGCATAAGAGCTCACTATCAGTGCCTCATCATTGTTTCACTGATTAAATCTAGGTCAAATGCTACCATCCCGCTCATGCGCAGTAGGATCTTACGGATGGGTTTAGTAGGGTAAAGGTAATCGGACTGGACGTAAACACACTGACTAGATATTTCTGCTGTGCGTTGACACTGTTAGCAAAGTCAACTCATCCTGAAGAAGGTAAGCTAACAGATGCATTGTGTAAAGCTAGTAACTGTTTTGTCAAATCAAGTGTACCCCTTAACATGTCTATTGTTATTGACAAAATCCGCAGGCGAGAGTAGCTAATGCGATGTGACTGTAATCTTTTGCTTGCTCACTGGAAACAGTTATGTCTGTTGCATGAATAAACAAGTAAAAACTCCAAAACTTACAACTTTCAACAAGCGGGTTAGCATTCTGCGTTTCTGTTGAATAGGGCTGTGAGTAACACAACTTTTCTTGAGTCTCTGTGATGGTGGATTATAAATGAACGTAGGTTGTTTCATGTAGCAACACAGCTCAGCAACGCGTTAAAGCACTAGAGAAGTACGATTCTGAAATAGCTAACGGTGTTTGTTATCAGACCGAAACAGCACTAGTAATGGACAAAGCATTGTGATTATGGGATAACTAGACGTCTTTACAGCTGGTGCTAAATAACAACAGAAACATCGAGTGGTAATATATGGCATGCGGGTAGTATGGGCAGATGAAATGATAAATTATCCCATTATGATAGTTTACAGGCAAACGGTTAGAAATTGGAAGTTGTTTATTAGAACACTATCTAAGTTTATATATTCTTTACGATGTTGCACAGATGATATTTATTTTTATTTGCCAGCTTACCAATGTGTATTATAAACCCACAACAATTATACAGAAACATTAACAAGCAAAGCATTTGAATTAAAGGCCTATTGTACAATTTAAAGCAACTTGTAAACTCTGTATAATCTGATGTAGGACACAACTATTATTTGTTTTGATGATCCATTCCTATTTCTTTCCAGGGAGAAGAAATGGAGAGTCATTTGTCAAAGGCTCCCCCAGAGACGACCTTCCAGTACCAAGACACCCTGCCATCCCTGCCTCTCCCATCACTAGAGAGTAGCCTGTCAAAGTACCTGAATGCAGGTAGGATAGTAACTTGGATCAGCCTGCTGTGTCACAAGTTCCTCTGTTTCAAGATATACTCACGGTGTGAACATTTCAATATTGTAAGTAATTAAGAAAAGTTTTAGGTGTTTTAATCATGTCAAATTCTCAATATTCTAACAGCATTATTTTTTTTAGCTTGCGTGTATGATTGCTGCATATGTTCACAATTTGTAACATTCTCGTGAGCTCATTAAATCTACAGTTTTTACAATAGAAAATGCTTAATGTTCACATTGACCAGCAGCTGAGGCTGTTACTTGGCTTATTTTGTATTGCCATGTTTTCCATCAGTTCGTCCATTTGCATCTGAGGAAGAGTTTAAGTCTACGTTGGACATTGTGAAGAAATTTCAAGTGGGTGTTGGCCAAGAGCTGCACCAAAAACTTCTGCAGAAAGCCAGAACCAACAGGAATTGGGTGTGTAATGAATCTAAATGTTTCATTTTGGTGCTACAGTCTTAGATGTTTTACTCATCCTTTCTTATATGTTTTTTAAATTGTTATTTCATTCCTCAGCTGGAAGAGTGGTGGTTAGATGCTGCATATCTGGAGGTTCGCATCCCATCTCAGCTGAATGTGAACTTTGCCGGCCCAGGGCCTTACCTGGAGCACAGCTGGCCTCCTGAAGAGGGAACCCAGCTGCAGAGGGCCAGTATTAACACATGGCACACACTACAGTACTGGAACCTGATCCGCACGTAAGACTTGCTCAAACACACTTTTACAAGCTGTGTTTTTGTATTATGTTAAGCACAAGTTGGTGTTCTTTTGATATGAAGTGTGGTTATTTATGTAATGTGTTGTTTTTCTTCCTCTTGCATTGTTTTAGGGAGAGGCTGCATCCTCAGAAAGCTGGCAAACTACCGTTAGATATGGACCAGTTCAGAATGCTGTTCGCCACCTGCAAAGTACCTGGAGTAAAGAAGGACACCATTCGTAACTACTTCAAGACAGGTAAAATACATCTTATCTAATCTATAGCCTTCAGACACACCTGCTTAAGCTTAAGCACAATTTCTCAGCTTTCTTATAACCGTTGTTTTTGTGCGTTTCTTTTTCTTGCAACAGAAAGTGAAGGACCGTGCCCTTCCCATGTGGTAGTGATGTGTCGTGGACGGATCTTTACATTTGACGCTGTGTGTGATGGACAAATCCTCACTCCTCCAGAAATACTCAGGTAGTGATAAGTACACCCAGCAATCAACAGAACAACTTCACTATTATTCATGAGGCACAGATTCTCAACTCTCCTAGTATATAAAAAAACATTTATTAAAGCGCAGCAGAAATATTGTTTAATACAGAACAAACAGGGCAATTGTCAGGTGTTCATTATAGCAAGAATTTGACCTAATTGAAATCTGATCATTTAAAAAAAAATTATTAATCCATCTATTTTGTACTGCTTATCGTGTTCATTTAACAAATGTGATTAAAAAAAAAAATAATAATTCCATGTTTTGATTCACACTTTTAGTTGTTAAAATTGTTCTGTGTGGCATTTAAAAGGTCTTTAATGGAACTCTGTGAACCATGCAGTGAATCATATTAATGAGCTGGAGCACAAGGAGGCTTTATTCGATGATTGGAAAGCATAGAGGGTTCAATGTTGCCTTGTTTTATTTTATGTACAGGCAGCTGAGCTATGTGAAAGAGTACTGTGAGGGGGAGCCAGAGGGAGACGGAGTGTCTGCCCTCACCTCAGAGGAGAGGACTCGCTGGGCACTGGTATGGGGCTTTACATTTTGAGATTTAGGTGTCCATCCTTGCTAATAAGATCTAAAACAGTTCTCATATTATAAAAGCATAGTTGAGTATCAGAACTCTCAGTATTTATCCTTCTCTGCAGACCCGGGAGCATCTAATAAGCATTGATCCACACAATAGCAACATCCTGGAGACCATCCAGAGCAGCCTGTTCGTCATAGCTCTGGATGAAACAAAACCCTATTCCTCTCCATTGAACTACACAAATGTAAGGACATCACAAAGTATATTTCTTTAATTGTATGACCTATTGTTCACTGGAATTTATATATATATTTAAAGGAATGAGTTGTTTCTGATTGTCTTACTTTGACATTCTGAATACAGATAACCAGGGCATCCCTTACAGGCGACCCCACCGTCCGCTGGGGCGACAAATCGTACAACTCACTCTGCTTCACAGATGGAACTTTTGGATCCACGTGTGATGTAAGTTTGTATGCGTGTGTCATGCTCAGGGGATCTGAGAAAACTCTATGCGACACGTGTATACTTTATGTGAAAGACTTCATTATCATTAAACAAGAACAAAATTGATTTCAAAACACTGATTGTTGTTTCAGCATGCACCGTATGATGCCATGGTGCTGGTGTCTCTGTGTTGGTATCTGGACCAGCAAATCAAAGCTACAGAAGGCAAATGGAAGGTGAATATTGAAAATGACTTTATTTTGAACATCCATTTAAATAGTTATTGATGGCAATTTAAATGTCCACTTTTCACACAAATATGACTATGCTATGCTTTTAAAGGGTTCAGAGGCAGTCAGACCCGTGCCCCGTCCTGAGGAGCTGGTGTTTACTGTGGACGAAAAAGTCCAGAGTGACATCTGCCACGCCAAACAGCAGTACATGGAGAAGGTGAGCCAGGATTAGATGCTAAACTGTAGTAAAAAAAAAAGCCTGATGCAGAATGACTCAAACACAGCTGTGTGGTCGCTGGTTTTCAGGCGCAGGACATGCAGATTGTGTGTTACGCCTTCACAGGATTTGGAAAAGATGCCATCAAACAGAAGAAGCTGCACCCCGACACTTTTATTCAACTAGCAAAGCAGCTGGCTTTCCAGCGAATGCACAAAAGGTACAAGATGATAAAAAATAGGACTTTGTGTTTAATGATGCTTTATGTACAGGAAGTGAAAGGCCCTACAATTCTCTTCCTATCTTCACAGGCTGGGCAGTTGTTATGAGACGGCAATGACTCGCAAGTTCTACCATGGCAGGACGGAGACGATGCGACCCTGCACCCAGGAGGCTGTCAACTGGTGTGAAGCCATGATGGACCCCTCGTGTGATGTAAGTGTGTGCACGTCTGAAACTCTGCACTGTGGCAAAATCCCAAAAAGAGAAGGTGGAAGTCTTTGCTCATTTAACATGGCACTTAAACATTTTTCTGTCAGGCTGAAAGCAGAAGGAAAGCCATGATGGCAGCCTTCAATACGCACAACAAACTGATGATTGATGCCCAGGAAGGAAAAGGTTAGTTCACTTTACAAACAAACAAAGGTAGGGGGTTTGACAAGAAGCAAACGACAAAATCAATGCAAGAAATCAAAAAGTAAAACAAACCTTAGTTAACGTAATGAAGAAAAATAAAAGTTTTGTAACATTTTGGTCAGATTTATACTCTCTAACAAGTTGTGCTTCATACTGTCCAGTTTGTAATTATCCGTGTCTTATTCTGACATTGTGTCCAGGTTTTGACAGGCATTTTCTTGGGCTGTATCTTATCGCCAGAGAGGAGGGACTTCCTACTCCAGACCTCTTCATGGATCCTCTTTACGCATTGAGGTACTACGTGTGTCTGCGTGTGTCTATTCTGTTTTTAAAAAAAATGAAATGCGGAGAAATTACCCACTAAGTGGATCCCCAAAATCCATTTAGTAGACCTTTTTTACAGCATATATTATACATTGGCACAGCATGAAAAGCACATTGACAATGTCCTAATAACAAGAACATGCAGTATTGTTGGGGAGTTCTTTCTGTCTGACTTGTGTTTGTGTCTGCAGCGGTGGAGGAGGTAACTTCGTGCTGTCGTCCAGCCTGGTGGGCTACACCACAGTTCTTGGGGCTGTGGCTCCCATGGTGCACCACGGCTACGGCTTTTTCTATTGCATCAGAGAGGATAGGTTAGTTGAGGTTTCCATAATGCTGTTTCTTCCTCTGAAAATCTTTCTGCTCCAACTGTAATGTTGTACCATCATGAATTAGAAATTGGCAAAAATGTAAAGCTGCTTTTCCTAGTTCTTGAAAAAAGTTTTAGAAATATTAATGATGTGCATCTTTGTCATTCAGCTGAATATGTTTATTTCCATACAGTTTTTACCTTTTTAAAGTTTTAAAATTGTGCGTATTCTCCCTGCATTTCAGCACTTTCAATAATATCCACACTACGTCTTATTTCTCACCAGGATTGTGATCTCTATCTCGGCTTGGAACTCTTGCCGTGAGACAGACGCAGCGTCACTCTTCAACAACTTCTCCAGCTCCATGCATGAGATGCTCCACCTGGCCACCACATCTCAGCTATAAATAACACTTTATTGCACACACGGTTCACCAGCCCTGGTAATAGCCGACATCTAGTGATAGTCATGTTTGTTCAGAGCAAAGATCAATGCAAAGGTACAGAATCTGATCTTCTGATAGCCACTGGTTTGGGCATTACATCAAATCTTATCAGCTTTTCTGATTCATGTACTGATTCCTCATTTTTAGTGTAAATCTTTATGATTCTTGTGTTAATTTTTTGGAGAATGTTTCCTTCCTGACAGTATTAATGCGTATTTAAGATAAGCTGATGCTACACCTCATAACTGTTTATGGTGTTGGTTCTTCACTGGGTAAATATTTACCAAACGCTGTGATGCCCAGGCAATTGAAGAAAAATAGCTTCTGTTTGTTTCAATTGTTTTCCTTGAATTATTTTGCATTCCAATTTAACTAATTGAAAATAACTTTATAAGTTAAATATAATTGATTTGCCTTGTATTATTTTATGGATTAGTTAAAATCTAGAACACACAACTTTAAAAGTTGGACTGAAAGGATTGTTGTAGAAGAAATCAGTTAATGCCACCAATCAAAATCATGATAGGAATTACAGTTTTCATAGTTATTTTGGGCCACACAGGTATAGATAAGCTGTTAGCTGCAATCACCCTTTATAGGAAAGACTGCTAACACTACCCAGCGATGCAGGGAGAAACGTAGTTATCATTTAGCTAGCTTCCACTTTTCAATTAAAACTTCAAATTTGAGTTTGACTTATGGAAACTGAGTGGCCTTCAGATCTATTGATGTTCTGCACATAGTTTTGTGTTGCTTCAGAACACCAGTAAACGTTTTGGTTTGCTTGTTGTTGCCTTACTTACCAACACACTATGCAGCATTCCTTTATCCGTATGTCACGCTTGAGATTGTTGAATGTTAAAACGAATGTGTATTAGGATGGCTGCTGTAAAGCGTGAATGAGCCCCACAAACTGTGATTTATATCCCCTAATTTCCTCTGCATTTAAAAGCTAATCTGTCTGTGACTGCTGACAAAGGTTTTGGAAATGGTAAAATGTGAATAAGATTGTACCTCTTTTAAACATACAATGAATACTAGTTTAATATTTTACATTTTAAATACTTTAGTTTTATTATTCAAAAGTGTATTTGATCCTGGAAATGTAGCTTATTTGTTTAGAAAACTAGACTTGTGAAATGTTATCTGATGTTAAAGTAAGGGGATGATTCAATAACTGAGTACAACATTTTAATAGTTACATATAGGCATTTGTAGAAACAAAAGTATTCCTTGTGATTGCAACCAAAGTGTGACAATAAAAATTGAATTCTGAACAGCCCTGTGTACAATATTGTCTTTTTTTAGGCACTTCTATTCCATTATTAACTCAAGACTGTAAAAAAAAGATACTCATGACAATCAACTAAGTAATTATAAAAACATTTGCTCAAATACATATACTGTAGAACATTTGTAATGATGATCCCCGTGTCAGTATACTTAATGCCCTATCATGCACAATAAATCCAGTGTGTTGCTAGCTTTAATCTCTATACATCAGTAGTATTTAACGCTTAACAGAAGATAGCACCACAAATCAACAGCTAAGGCTTATTGGCAACAAGAAGGTCCACCTTTTAAAAGGAAAGGAAAACCGGAGCCCCTGTGTTCAAGGCACAAACTTGAGAAAAACAAACAATACCTTTTCCAAAGCAGACATTTTGACTTGTGATTGTAGGAGAAGAGCAGGTGTTACTAATAACATTCAGTAAGCTGTGACAGTGACCCAGCATGCACAATAGAAGGAACTGTAATCTTATTAACACCAAAATATATCTTCTGTGAAAGAGGCCCTTAGAAGTGACCGCTAATGAACGGTAATACAAGAGTTCCACTTGGCTTTTTGACTGAAAGGTGGCTTGTCTGATAATCACATTCAAACAAGTCACCTGAATAAACATAAATATTTTTGGAGACATTAGCGTTGTATTGCTCCCTGTGTCCTCCTATTCCCTCCCGTGTCCCATCTGTGTGGTGACCAGCATGTAGTAGAATCCCTTTTTGGCCAGCAGCTGTTGATGTGTCCCCTCTTCTACCACCACTCCTCCCTTGAAGACAGCGATTCGGTCTGCGTTTTGGATGGTGGACAGACGGTGGGCAACAATGATGCACGTCCTGCCCTTACTGGCCTCGTCTAACGCCTCCTGCACCACCTGGAAAGAGCAGAAGGATGATAGTGAGCTCACATGAACTTATATAAAAAGCATTTGGAGAAGGGTGTGAAAGGTGTTGATTTTTTATATTTATACTTCCTGTGTCTACTTTGGCAAAATGTTGAAATCACACTTACCTTTTCACTCTCAGTGTCGAGTGCGGAGGTGGCCTCGTCCAGAAGCAGCACTTTGGGGTTGCGAAGGATAGCTCGGGCTATGGCTACACGCTGCTTCTGACCACCTGACAGCTGCGTTCCCTTATCACCTGCCTGAGTGTTGTACTTCTTCTCATGCAAACACACAGAGACAGAGAGAGAGGCACATTGTTATATATGCAAAATAAAGACAAAAACCGCCTCACATATTTATCAATTTTAAGAAACTGTTATATAAGTTTACAGATATTTCTCTGTTGATTTGTTTTAAATCGAATAAACATTGATGTAATGTCAATTCGGTGGGATTCACTAAACAAATTCCATGAATTGACATTGTACAGAGAGGGAGGAAAGCATTAGATGTATTAAAAGAGGCAAATCTCTAAACCTGGTCATTTATCGCCCAAGCAAGTACCAATAGACACACAATTTCACAATTGTCCCAATAGAGGGCCTTGCAGTGTTATAAACCTGGTCATAGCATCACACCTTTTATTTTTGGCTATGTCTGGACATATTTCCTTACTGAAACCTCACAGCAGTTACCTTTGGCAGGCTTTCAATGAAGCTGTGGATGTTGGCCGCTTTGGCAGCTTCCTCTATCTCCGCCTGCGTTGCGATTCGGCTGTTGTCTCCATAGGCGATGTTTTCGGCTATAGTGCAGTCAAACAGCACCGGCTCCTGGGATACGATGCCGATCTGAGATCTCAACCAATGGATGTTCAGCTCTTGTGAATTTTTATTGTCCAGAAGCTAAAGGAGAAAAAATATTTCTCAGTCATTGTTGTATAAGGAATGGTGGGGCTTGATGTCTAAAACATGCAAATACAAGAAATCCTAAATAAATTTGGTTCTATAGTTGCTGAACACCCAACAATGGTCATCAGGTAGTTGCTCATTTTGTCTGTGTGCCTTTTAGAATTACATTAACTTTATTATCATCATAATAAAAGGTACAGAGAGGTTTTGCAATGGTTTCTCTCAGTGTAGTAAAAAAAAGTAATAGCAATTTTTTTCAATGTCAACAACTTATACACATGATTATTTTCTTTCTCAGAGGACTGTCAGTAATAACAGGAATGAATCCAATCAAGATGAAAGGAAATGCCTGGTGCAGTAAAGATAAAAACACACACATGCTACTCCAGCTTTAGCCAGGCTTTATTTTCCTATCCCTTCAGGTAAGTGCTGTAAAGTAGCCATAAACACGCATGTTGCAGTAGGTAAAGGTGTAAATCAGCCAGTTACATAAAGTGCGTAAGTGTTTTTGTCTTCTTACCACTCTCCCCTCTCTGGGGTCGTAGAACCTCTCCAGCAGCTGGATGGTGGTGCTCTTTCCACAGCCACTGCTCCCCACCAAGGCTAGAGTCTCTCCCTTTTTCACCTTCAGATTCAGCCCTTGCAGGATTGGCACATCCGGGCGTGACGGGTAGTTAAACATAACACCGTCAAATTGCACATTACCATCAAATTTGACCTGGGGGTTTAAAGAGATGAAACAAAAGAGAGATATGTTAGCATCTGTCTAAAGAGTGTTATTACCACAGTGTTGTTTTGTGCGTTTGGCTTTGTGTTACAATTTACCGGTGACTCTCCCGCCTGAGAAAGGTTATCAATGGCGGGCTTTCTGTCCATCAGCGACAGGAGGTGGGCAGCTGAGACTTTGGCCTTAGCGTAGTTTGGAGCAAAGGAGTTGGCCTCTCCGAGAGCCATGGCTCCGTACAGAATAGCAGAAACCACACTAGGAGAGAAAATAGATGCATGTTAGTTTGATCATATTTCATAATCACAGGACAAGGATTTTGAAAGTGATTCCAAGCGCATTTAGATATATTAAATATATCTAAAATTACGAAATCATGAGCAAATTTCACAGCATCAAATATGTATAAAGAAATGTTCTAAAGTTAATCTACATCATACTTATATTGAGTGAAATAAAACATCCCAAAAGCATTTTCAACGATTGCACAATGACACCAAATATGACCTTTCTACATAAAAATACAACTTCTTATTTTACATAATATGTTCCATGGGGGCGAGGAGTTAATGTTTATGCGTTTTATGGTTTAATGTTCAGAAGCTGAAGGTGACCTTCGGACTTCCACTCTGTTTAACAGGTGGGCTGCACATGAAGGCAGTGGCTCAATCTCAACCTGCATACTGAGTCATGGTAGCATCCTAAAACATGTGTGTGACTGTTACATCGCCAAAGGTACAGGTGTCTTGCGTGACAAGGTCCTGGAAAAAAGTCAAACCACTCACAGTGGCCCTTCACACACTGCAGGCTGGGGTAATGATTAAAAGCCATAAACAGCTTCTCTGGCTAACAGGAATGCTTTGATCTGCTGTAGGCTACAAGTGCACGGCAACTAAAGTCTTCTATATGAAAAAACTAAACTTCATCTACTAATTAAGAAACAAGACAAGGTCACATGGTCTGTTTACTCACAGGAATACTCCCTGAATATCCATTCTGTTCTCCTCAACAAGCCAAGCTCCAAAGCGGAAACAGCCTGCATAGGCGAAGTAGATCATGGCTTGGCTGAAGGAGAAGGTAAGGCCGTGCACATGGGCATTTTTCTGGGAGTTCCTGCACAGTGAATCAGAGAAATTACTCCTTCAATTTATCCAATTTGATTAATAAACATAGAATTGTGTTGTCCCATGGACATGATGGATAATTGGTTAAAATAATGGAACTTATCTTACTTGAATGGTATTTCGAGGTTTTCCTGATACAAAGACTCAAACTCCGGTTCTCTGTTAAGGGAGACAACAGTGCGGATATTCTCGATGGCCTCTGTAGCAATCTGAAGAGACAAATCATACCTAGTTATATCTACTGTAGAGAATATAGAAAGGCTAGTGACTAAACAAAATGTGCTCCGAGTCATTGAAAAATGTTGTGTTACTGTGACACACTGAATCTCTACCTTTCCAGACTTCTCCAGCTCCTTCTTGTCTTCAGCAGCGGTTCCAGTGAGCGCCTTCATCTCCACAGCACCAGCCACCGCCATGAAGGGAACCACAGCCAGGACGAGCAGGGTCAGCTCCCAGCCGTACACGAAGGAGATGATTATGCTGGTGCCCATGTTGGCGAGGTTCTGGGCCAGCATGGCCATACGCACTCCTGTAGCCTGAGCAGACGAGAACAAAGCAGATGTCAATATCCCTGATTGTCTGGGACGATTCATTGTTGTAGTCTTTGTGAGTGTGTATGTGTGTGTGTGTGTGTGTGTGTGTGTGTGTGTGTGTGTGTGTGTGTGTGTGTGTGTGTGTGTGTGTGTGTGTGTGTGTGGGTGTGTGTGTGTGTGCTGTTGAGACTTACCCCTTGCACTTGGGCTGCATCTGTGGCCAGTCTCGTAGTGAGTGCTCCAACACTGTTTTTAGGTTCGTCAAACCAGCCAAGGTCCTTAATGAAAATGAATATTATATATGAACTCATAATCAAAACGTTAAATAATTAATTAGCGGTAGAAATATGGTCTTACGTGCCACATTGTTCTAATTAGGCCTGGGATTACATGGAAATATCATGATTGTGCTGGCCAAACTTGTGAGTTACAAGATTTCCCCCATAATCATCTCAATATTCCTACCAAAGCATACTGGAATCAGTTTACCATACATTACACCACAGTTAGGACACATACAGTACCTTTTAAGTTGAAAGAAATCACAAAAAGGAAATCATAAGTATTCATAAGTAGCATAAATAAAGATAAAGTTAAGAAAGCATCATCTTTGAGTCTGTCCTTTCCTAACTGATAATAGAAAATACAAAACAATAATCAACTGATTCTAGTTCTGTTATCTTCTCTGTAATTTAAACATTGTCAAATAATAAACACTCCAAAAAGTGGCACAACATAGTTGGTTATTGTTTATTAATAATTTAATTTGTGAAGAAGCTCAGCCCCGAAAGAGATATAGCACAGGGGAGGAGAGAAAAAGGTGAGACTCTGTTTTATTAATAATTAAGCACCGAC
This sequence comes from Eleginops maclovinus, assembly GCF_036324505.1. Lineage (NCBI taxonomy): Eukaryota > Metazoa > Chordata > Actinopteri > Perciformes > Eleginopidae > Eleginops > Eleginops maclovinus. The sequence goes on along the minus strand of NC_086351.1, from coordinate 11,482,088 downwards.
CTTTTTGCAGGTCTCAGATTTCTGTTGTTTACACTCACCTGTCTCATCATGGCTTTAAAGGCCCCGAGTCTCAGTTTAAGAGTCAGGAGCTCTCCAGATTTCCCAAAACAGAAGCCCTGTGAAAGTTTACAGTGAGAAAATGTGAGCACAACTGGACATAGCACAAAACTTCTGTCACAGCACCTGCATATGTTTATACTGCAACACTATTATCACGTTACAGTGTGTGTGTGTGTGTGTAGGTAACATTTGCAAGGGGCCTGTTGTAAAATCATACTTTAAGGCTGTGTGGTAGCTATCAAGGTTTCAGCATTTCTAACCAAGTACAACAGACGCTTGAATTTAAATTTAGGCATATATAGTTAAAGAACCAATTTGACATTTTGGGAACCTATTTGGAGATTAATTTCAAGAGTTAGATGAGTAGGTATACACTGATCTCATGTTTGTAAAGATAATATACAGCCACAGCCTCAAGACAATCCTGTCTACAGTCTTTATGCTGCTAAACTAAACAGCTGCTGGCTGTACGGTATACCCTTACATTTATTGTACAGACATGAAAGAGGAATCTTCTCTTCTGACCCTCTGCAGGAAGTGCTAAGTGTGTCAAACAATTTCTGTGAGGGCAATGAAAGGACCTTAAATGAACATGCATGGGTGTGTGTGTCTGAACATGCATACCTGGAAAAACGTGGCGACAAAGGACACCGCTCCAATAACAACAAACATCAGAGAAAATAACGTGGCTCTTTTCCTGACAATGTCTTGATCTGGATGTGCAAACACCTGAGAGGAGAAACAATTGTTTGTCTGTGGGTTTTACAACATCTAAACAATGCTGCAATTTAACATAAGGCATTAAATTCACTTTTGTGGTGCACAGATACTAAGAGTGACATACAGTGATGATGTTGGAGAAGATGACAGCGAACAGTGGCTGCATTACGCCGTTGATGATGGCACAGATCGTCCCCACCAAAATGTACGGCCACTCAGGAATGTTGAGACGGAATATTTTAAAGAAAGACACAGGGGGAATATCTTCATCCTGCAGAAAGATGGAGAAAGACCTGAGTCACATCTGGTTCACAAGCATTTCCGCTTTTTTTTCAGGACTGAGGTAAATAACTAAATGTATTACGCATCTGCTGGAATGTGAGGAAAGATGGAGGGAAAGATTGTTTAGGCAACAGAGGAGGAAGTGTAAATCTTACCTTAGGGTTATTGTGTACATAGTTCATAGGCAGGCAAGGGCCAAAATCATTAGGCTGGATCACTAACACTTCAAACGAAAGGCCGAATAGCAATCCTGGACTTCCTTGATATATTTCTTGCTACACTTAATAATATCTCCTAATTTTCAGTTTCTTGGCTTCAGAATAGGAACAGTAGGTAAGCCCTGACAGGAAAGTGAGACGTCTTTTTTTCTGCTGTTCCACATTTTAAGTGTTTTTCAATTTAAAATGTGAAGAAGGGGACCACCTATCCAGTTCAACAAAATAAAGTTGAATGCTCTCTGTGAATATGAGATACCCTTGGATAAAGTTCACTTAAATAAGCTGCGTTTATAACAGAGACCACTATATACTTCCTCTGAAAACATGTAATATTTGAATAGATTTGGGAGGATTCACACTAATAATTAAATAAATCATCAGCATATAACAAGACCATGTGCTCCCACCTTCCTCTTTTAAAAACAACCATAGCCATTCAAACCATGCAGAGCAAGAGCTAGCGTTCAATAGCATTGAAATTGTAATGGAAAAGAGGAGAGCCCTGATTTGTCCTGTATTGAATAACCTGCACAGACCATGTTGAGAATGCTGACCCATCCACCCAAAGCCCAGAGATGTTGCAGCACAGCCCACCTTCATCTCCTCCTTCTCCTCATCCAACTTTTCTTTCTCCTCTTTGTCTCCCTCAGAGACAGCGAAGGAGGAGCCTCTTGTGGTCTTCCTCTTTTTCAGAGAGCAGCGAGAGTTGGAATGGACGAACGGGCTCTTCTCATCAGCAGATGGCTCAGACTGTGCCTCAACCGTCTCCTCCTCTTTCTGGAAAGTCTACAACAGAAAGAGACAACAGGAGGAGAGACAATATTGCTGAAACCAAGTTTCCCTTAAGTTAAAGCCCAAACAAATACTGTTTGTGTGTGTTACCTGCATGGTGACCAGTGTGTGGTAGACTCCTTTTTCTTCCATCAGTTTGCTGTGACTGCCCATCTCCACAACTGCACCTTTCTGGAAGCCAGCGATGACGTCAGCGTTTCTGATGGTTGACAGGCGGTGGGCAACAATGATGGTGGTACGACCGAGTCGGACCTGCACCCAAAGACATGTGTTGTATGTCTTTACTTACAATTTTATAAAAATTTGAACATATTTGTAGTTGCTAGACCTTAATATTAACCCTTAATATAACCCTAACCCTAATAATTGTCTATGGACTGCGGCTATATGGAGGTGCATTGCTAAAGTGGTGGACCCACCAGTGACAGAACCACATTGCCAATTATAGAGCCACACCAATAGTGTCTCTACAGAAAGTAGTAAATGACAGTTATCTGGTATTTTAATTGCTTTTCTTTATGTTGGTGTCAAAGTACAAAGCTGTGTTCTGGATGAGGTAGAACATGCATCTGTGTGTATTTGTACCTTGTCGAGTGCAGATTGCACAATGGTCTCACTCTCAGCATCAAGCGCAGATGTGGCTTCGTCCAACAGAAGGATTTTGGGGTTGCGGACTAGAGCTCGAGCAATTGCGATCCTTTGCTTCTGTCCGCCACTCATTTGAGTCCCTCGGTCTCCGACCATTGTCTCAAATGTCTGCTCAATGATAAGAGTGTCAACATTAGCAAGTGTTGGACAGAGATCTTGATAAACATAGAGAACAGGGAGTCATTAACACAATCATACGTCAGGAAGGCTCATAATGAAGTCATAAGCGTTGGCCTCCTTGGCAGCTTGTTCGACCTCCTGTTTGGTCACGTTAAGTCGGCCATATCTGATGTTCTCCGCGATGGTGGTTGCGAAGAGAATGGGCTCCTGACTCACCACGCCGATCATATCTCTCAGGTAGCGGATGTTAAGAGAACGGATATCGTGCCCATCAATAGTCACCTAAAAAACAGGATTCAAACACACATGACATGTAGCATCTCGTCATTGTTTCAAAAATTAGTATAAATGTTTTGGGTCATATTTCATTTTACGCGGAGAGCTGCAAATATTTGATACCGTGGCCAATATATCAAACACCTTTTAAGACAATAACTTTTTTAGACTCTCAAAGTGGATTTATTACAATAGCTGCCTGGGAAGTAGGAAACAACTACCATGTACCTGCAGTGACACTCCTCAGTAAATGAGCTGAAACCTTGAAAACACTACCCCTAATTTTTTACCTCACATCACATCTGGTCTAACTAAGGTACAAAATGTTATGGGAGTGCATGCTTAAAACATTGAGTATTATTTAAAATTGATTATAGCAGAGCGGATATGCTAACAAATACAAAATGAGTCCATTGAATGAAGAGTTTTAGAAGCGTCACTCACAGATCCTTCCAGAGGATCGTAGAACCTCTGCAGCAGCTGGATCGTTGTACTTTTCCCACAGCCGCTGCTCCCTACCAAGGCAATGGTCTGTCCACTCTTTACGCTCAGAGACAAGTCATTTAAAACCTACAAAAGCAAACAATGTCATTTACAAGATACAGTTTGAAAAATGCTTGTTTTAGAGTTCAGTAAACATTGGGGACCAAACTATGGGGAAGATACCTGGATGTCTGGCCTCGAGGGGTAGTTGAAGCAAATGTTCTTGAACTCAATGTTTCCTTTGATGGAGTCAGGCTTGAAACCGGCCTCTGAATAACTGTCGATGACGGGTTTCTGTTGAAACAAAAGTGAACTTTAATTTCATTCCTAAAAAACTCAGCTCTCTGTTCCTGTTTGTAGTTTAGCCACAGCTGGATAAATAACCTGATCCTTATCAAAACATTAATAAGACAATGGCAGGAAGGCTGCTCCACAGTAGGGTGAGCTCTTTGCGTTTTCTCTGCTTCTTCTCAGTTCCCCCTCAAAGGTTTAGCTCTGTGTTGACTGAGAATGTGAGACTGTTTTATGTCCCTCTTGGAGGCCTCATCTTTCTGTATCTAAGACTAAACAGAAGAAGGTATGAACATTGCTTATTTTAGATAAGATGTCACGGAGCAGGAGCCCTTGACTTGGAATGGATGTTCTCCTTTAATTCTGAGTTTGGAACGTTGAAAAAAACAAAAATTCACTGAGAGGAGATTTCATACTTTTTCAATTTAGCTTTGGGCTGTGGGTTTACTGCTCATGCTTAAATACATAATGTTGTCTGTGGTTATAAACTTATCTGAGTGGGTAGTCAGGGTGAAATACAAACAGATGGATTGTAAACTATAAACTATAAACAGTCACAGCCCAGAATAACTAGAGACCACTACAGAAGTAGAAGTGGTTCAATTACGTTTCCAAAGCAAAATTGACCATATTAAATTCCATAGATGGTAGTCACAGACATATAAGATAAGATAAGATAAGATAAGACACGATACGATACGACAAGCTAAAATACGATACGATATAATGAGATAAGTTACGATACAATATGATACAACAAGCTAAAATACGATACGATATAATGAGATAAAATAAGACAAATTACAATATGATTTGCAGTGCTGCGATATAATAAACTAGGATACGATGCCAGATAATATCATATGGTAAAAATACCATTAGAAGGAAGCCACTACTGATACCGTATTGTGTCTCAGGGTACATGCACAGTTACGTCAGAAAGCAACAGCTGTGGAGTATCAACCAAATGACCTGACAACAGGTGCTCCAATTAGAGCAAAATCCAACATTTCTGACTCAAGGTTTTCGGCTGCATCAAAGTGGCTCCCCGGAGTGCCAGAGTACAGCGGTGCATGTTCAGTAATACAAACTGACAACTGTCCAGCAGCAACAAGGTCTAAAAAAAACATCATGTGACAGGCGGGCTTTGGGTAAAAATGCTGCATTCCTTACATGATCAATAATGCTGTACACTTTATGTGCAGCTCCCCGGGCGCTGGAGAAAGTCTGGAGGTTAGGAGAGGTCTGTCCCACTGCGAACGCTCCAATAAGCACGGTGAAGAACACCTTAAGAGACACACAAATCAGTGTTAGCTCAGCAACCTTTCTTATTCAGAGTCTGACATTTGTTTTAAGAGAAACGATTATTAGGTGCTCTGTCTAAATGTGTCTACTCACAGTAAGGACAGATCCAATGGTGTACTCGTTACTCAGGATGAGCGTACTTCCGTACCAGAAGGCCAGAGCGTAGGACAGGTAGATCAACAGGAAGGTGAGCCCCATGGAAAAGTTAGCTGATGTCGCCTTCTTTATTCCCATATTCTTTGCATCCTCCAAGTTCTTATTGTATCTGTGGTTCGACAAAAACAAAGACAGGAGCATAACTAGATGTCAGTGGAGAGCATAGTTAGATATAAATTAGATTGCATTGACAACATGTCCTTTGGTATCATTACATGTCCCATCAGTACACAACACTAATCACATTGTATCAGGGTTTTATGGGTTTTATCCAGTTAAAGCCTTTGCAGAGGCTATTCCTCTGACTTATATCAGTTTACACCCCCAAGATGTATTCTTTCTACTCAGAGGTTTTGCTTTGTTGAATAGAAAATAAACATATTTGGTCTCATTTTATTACATTAGTTCAGTATAAATATCAAAATCTAGTTTCCATTTAACTGTGGATGTGGATATTCCTGCAGTTATAATCAGCTCAGATAAATGATTGAAAACACTTAGAAACTGATGCTATAATATACCCCACCCACAATATTCAGGGTCATTTATTTAAAATCTGTGGTATTTGGTATTTTTGGGGGATTTATTTTCGGCTTTTGATCATTTTGTACATACCTATTGATTTCTCTGTCCTGACCACTGAAGGCAAACACTGTCCGGATAGCAGAAAGCACCTCTTGCGCCACAGCTCCAGCTTTGGCATATGCAGTCTGCTCTTTAGTAGTGAAAGACGCCAGCACCTAATTAGACAAGGAGAAAGTCACAACATTATTAAGAATACCTGCAGGGGGCTGAGTCCTGTGAACAACAAATGGATAGCAAGAGAAAGGCATTAAGATAGATTAAGAGCATGTGAACTTTAAAAGAGCAATACAAACAAGAAGGAGAGACTTACCTTGGAGAAGACTCCAGCTGCAAGGGCCAGCGCAGGGCTAACAGCCAGGATGACGAGGGTGAGTTTCCAGCCTTTGATGAAGCCGATGATAAACGCAGTGATGAAGGTGGTAAAGGCCTGGAGAAGTCTCCCAGCTTTGTCGCCAATTCCTTGTTCGATCTTGTAGATATCACTGCGCATGCACATACAAAAATAAATGTGGTATGTATGTTGTTAAGTGAAAACCGTGTCTTGATTGATCCTGATTTGAATGTTTTAACTTAGATTATATTATACAACAATGAAAGATATGCTGAGAATAACAATGTTTTTCTATGTCAGAGATGATAACCCCTTTACAGAAGAACTGAAAAAAAAAATATATAACTTGATCAACAGAAAACTATCCAGCAAATACTTTAAATGTACTAGGAAGCTGTTCTAGAAATCTGGTTAAAAGTACTTCTTTTTTTGTTTATCTTTTTATTTTCCTCCTTCAAAATAAAAGTACTTTTAACGTGTTTTTGCTATCAAGGGGTCAAATGTGAAACAGAGGCTCTGGGAAATTGTGTTGTGTATTTTTCCCTTACATCAGGGGTGTCCAAACTTTTTTCACCGAGGGCCACATACAGAAGAATATACGGAGAGCTGGGCCACTTATAGAGGTGAATATTGCCTCAAAAGTGAAGTTATTTCAAATTTAGGTGAATAATGTGCAATACTTGGAAATGGTTTCAGGAAAAACTGCCTATGTCTAAATGTGAAGGTTCAAGTTCAATTTCAAGCTGGTTATAGAAATAAGTTATTGGGTTTTTTTTTTATCAACTAAGATTTGTGAGAAAATGTTTGAACTTTTAAATGACTAAAATGTATTTGAAAAATGGGCTCATTAATATATTTGAGTAGTACAATATAAGACGAGCAAAAGTTAAATTTGTGGGCCATATTGCATTATACTTTCAGAAATTGCAGAGTGCCGATTCAAAATGGCCTGCGGGCCATAGTTTGGACACCCATGCCTTACATTAACCAAATGATCAATCATTTATTTGAAAACATTATAGTGAAACATTTTTTTAAGTTTGTTGTTGAGCCCTGCTTTATTTTAATATGGTTGCATTTGAAAATGTGTGTGTGACTTGTCTGCTACCCACTCTGTGAGACGTGTGTTGAGCTCTCCTGTTTCAGTGACATCGAACCAGCCGATCTCTTGCTGCATGATGTGGTGGAAGAACAACTTGCGGATGCGTGTGGCCTGCCGTCCAGCGGCCAGTGTCCAGAAGGCCACCTGCCCGTAGGCAACCAGCAGCACAATACATCCCAGGATAGAGTAGTTGATGGCAAAGCTGGAAAATGAGTAGTATTGTGACGTATATGACTTTAAATGGGACATTTATTGTTCATATACAGTTGAGTATTTGGAGTGCCTACAAACCCACAAACTGTCAAAAAAGAAAAAGTCAAATATGGTATTTAACCAAACATTCAGATTTTGCTCCACTTCCTTTGTCACATACAGGCTTATTAGAATAAACTGTCCTCATCTGAGTATCTCCAACCAAGGCTTGAAAACAACCTGTGCAAAGGTGCTACACATTTTCATCACAAGCCGGTCAGAGTGGGCTTTTTTTGAATGGGGTTTGAACTACCACAAAAAAGGAGTGTTTTTTAAGATCGAGTGTGAATACATGTACATATATTCATACGCACATAGGGAGAGAAATAATGAGTTTTTCTATCATTTAAGCATGTCAAAATATAAAATTCTAATAAAAACCTAAAACAATAATGAACCTGAAAATGAGAGTATTTTGTCCTTTAAAAACTGGTTAGACTTGAACAAGACGGTAAATTATTGAAGTTGACATTTAAACATGGGAATACAAACAAAAAGTTGATGCAATCAGTGTAGAGAAACCACTGCAATTTCCTTGACCACCTAAACTCTATACAAACATCGAAAACAATTATCAACAAAAAATTCAACATTCTGGAGATATTTTCTTCCAATATATATTCCAATTTATGCTCTTTATATAAAGTCTTACCCCATCATTTCTTGTTGTAGAGTGCTGTTTCTTGGCATTGTAGCATCTGAAGACACAAGGTAAGAAAATACATTGTTTTGATGTGTTATTCACAACCTAAGTAAGTAATTATGACTCCTAGCTGAAAACTCACTGGGGATGCTGCCATTGTATTGGTTCATCGCAGAGTCATTTATGAAGCTGTCTGTCATGTCTCCAAACACAATACACATGAGAGGAAGAATGACACCGTGAACCATAGCACAGAGCGTCCCAGTCACTATCAACAGAATGTCCACCCCGCTTGCAAACCTAAACTACACTCACATAAAAGAGAGAGTGTGGAAAGACCAAAGCAGGTATCAGTATGTATTTTGTGAATTCTCATGTTAACTTGCTTGATATTTTAACAACAAATGTGATCAATGCAATCAGAACAGGGGATTACTTTAAACTCTATGCGGCTATTATATTCTCACAACAGGGGACACCGGGAGTCAAACCCAAACAACATGAGGATGTGCTACACTCCCATCCTCTCTCCCCGCCTCCTCCTCTAACCTCACAAACTCAGACAAACCTTGACCCACTCACAGAAACCCTGACACACACACACACACACACACACACACACACACACACACACACACACACACACACACACACACACACACACACACACACACACACACACACACACACACACACACACACACACACTGTGTATTTGTAACATCATACCACTTAAAGCCCCTTATCAATCTTTACCCACAAATCTGACTAATCTTAAAAACATACAAAAATCAATACATCTTTTTCAGTTGTTTTTTTTTCATCTAAGCAATATGACAACGGTAGAAGTGGCTTGTATTTGCTTGGTGTATACATGATTTTGATCTTTTAAAACATTTATGCTCTTTGCGTAAACAGCTGGTAATGAGAAGGAGAGATTACAGTGTGATGTCTGAACTCACCACACCAATGGGGCCAACCATGGGCAACTTTGGTTCTTTCTCTTTCTTCTTTCCTTTCTTCTTGCCTTCACTGAAGAATACAAAAAGCATGATGCATGAATATAAAGTTGTCCTCTATAGAACAATTGAGACACCTGTTCATATATGTTTTTAAACCATCACTGTGGGAATCTACTGAACTTGCCATAGAGAAATAATAATTTAAATGTATATACCTTAAATCCCCATTTTGTTGGTATTTGGGTGCATCCATCATTTCTGCTTCGTCCTTCTTATCCATGCCTGGTCCCTGTGAGAAGAATTTGTGTCGTCCCAATCAGAACAATTGATATTATAACCCTCCGATATAAGAGAACCCTCGGATCCAAAGTTCGGTCTGCCGTCCATTGTAAACAGTTTCATCACAGTTTATTATAGCATGGTATTATATTCTAGGATTATGAAAAGTATAGTAGGTATATAAAAGTAGAGTTTAATAGAGATAGATTCAAACAGGAAGTGACATACCGTTTCTCTCGCGACCCCTCTCAGTGTGCGGGTCTATTTTTGACAGAGGTGTTAATCACAAGCGCGCCTGTCCAATGCCTCGTCCTCCTCCTCCCTCTCTTTCCCCTCCTTGCGTGTGTCTTTATTGTATGCTACTCTATCCCGGGACAAAAGCGCTTCAGATAAGTAACGTACAGCTTTGACCTGTCCGTGTTTCTCAGTGCTGCTGTTTGTCAGTGTGAGACTCTCCCGGTCATCTGGTCTGAGCCTGAAGATCAAAGTCTGCAGGGGCGTGGCTGAAGATTGTCTCCTTTTTTTGGAAAGACATTTAGGATTGCATGTCAACATACACACGAACAGGCACACAGGGCAGGGAAGTGCTCATACATTGATGGGCTGTTTCGTTATCCTGAAGAAAGCCACGCCCCCCACCCCATTACTTTTCTTCAAATATATATCTTGCGTTACTTTAAAGTGAACATTCCACAAACATAACATTATTCACTTTGTATAATATGAGAGAAACGAATAAAAATGACCGTTGTTCATCTCTGAGGAACAATACATTAATGGGCATGATCCGACTAGCTAGTCCCCTTTATGCTAAACTAAGCTATATGGCTGCTGGATGGGTGGAAAAGTGAAACAGTGGTATCATTGCTCTTGTCTTGATGTCAACAAGAAAGCAAACACTATTTCTGAAAATACATTGGACCGTGTACAGGTAACCAATGTGAGGTATATCTAAGTAGTCCCCTACAAGGAAGAGGGCCGGTAGGATATTAAAGGACCCCCAGCATCCGGACCAAGACCACCAGACTCAGAGACAGTTTTATACCACAGGCTATAAGACTGCTGAACTCCTGAGCTCTGTGAATGTCTACTCACATCTGTTTATAGTACACACACACACACACACACACACACACACACACACACACACACACACACACACATATATATTATACACATCTGCCATAAATATCTGTTTATAATACACATATCTATATATTATACATATCTGTCATATACATCTGTTATACGTAATATATGCATCTGTCCATACCTCCTCATTCAACAGTGTAAAGTATTTCAATACTTTCAATGTATTCCACATATGTATATATTTCACATCCTTAAATCTTTATTGTTGTTATTGTAAATATTCTTCTCTCTTTTTGCACTATTTTATTTATCTTATTTGCACCATGTATGTTGAGTTGTTGGAGGAGCATGGGATATAAGACTTTCATTGCCAACATATACGTTGTATATGCTTTGCATATGACCAATGAAACCTTGAAACCTTGAAACCTACAAGTAAATGAGAAATAAAATGCCACAACTGTACTTGGACAAGACTCTCACTTTAAATCAGAGGACAATATCATAACAGGTTCTCAAAGTTTTACTTTTTTTTCTTATGTTTTCAGTTTTACATAGCATATAGGATAGCTGTTTTGGGTTGTATTGCTGCTTGTATACTTACAGTATATAAAGTGTACACAATATAAATAGAAATATACTACTACCTGAAGCGTGAGTTATTATAGGTATGAGGCACCAGCAACCTTGGATTTAAACTTCTCGGTTATTTAAGTAAATCATTGTTTCACATTGTTTACAATTCAGATCATTTGAAATGATGACTTAAGTCTAACAAAACAAGTTTTGAAAAATGACAAGAACTGAGTCCACACCATACTGTATGACGTTACAAGCAAACCTAATGTATTCACCTAAACTTCAAAACAAACATGGAAATTAGCAATGAAAGCAATTCATGGAGGTGTGAGGTCTGTGTTGTGGTGTTAAATGGTACTGAAAAGTAATTAACCTTTCCCACAGATGTTTTGTACTTGTTACTTCATTTTCATGATGACTGTTCATAAAACACATGTAATAAGCTTGTAAAATACAATTGTTGCAGCTCCATCCACAGCATCTCAACCATCCTTTTTCAATGGTCCAATTTTAAAACTAGTTTATGGCCCAAAGTAAAATTATATTATTTTCTAACTAAAGAACATACAGATGAGAGAAAAGACCAAAACATGAATACAGTTTTTAGAAGAAAAATGTACACTCAGTGAAAACTCAGTGTTGGTCAAAGGTCAAGTAAGACAATTCATCCCCAGTCAGGCAGAACACGTCACCTAACTGCTTCATAAAATCTTCAGTTTGTTAACTTTAAAGGTCTCAAAGTTGAATAATCATAGTGTATCTGCTTTTCAATCACTTGTTGAACTCTGACATTGTGTTGATAAAGTGCCATAAAGACAGACTTCAACCCATGTTGTCATATCCTTTCTACATGCTGCTTCTCTCATCCCTTTGTATAACCTTCCTTTTAGAATATCTGATATATAAGAGTTTTATGTAATAAAAAATAGGAAAGATTTACACTTAGCTGAAGGCTTGTGTAGAACAGAGGTTTAAATACCAATTACCGACCATTCGTTCCTTTACCCAGTTTAAGGAGAACCGATTCACCTGACTTATCCATACAAAAGGGGAAGTTGTCATACTCTACTTACAACAGTGTCATGTGCGGCACCTAAAGAGGTTTTTTTTTTACTTCATTGACATCATGGGAAATGTCTCTCCTGTGGGTTATTCAAACTGCACGTACTGCCTGCGTAGAATTAAAAAGACCTGACATCACACCACAAAGCCCACAGCAAATGTGTGAAATGAGAACAAGATACTGCAGTTGTGGTTTAATTTGCTACTGTGTGTATTTGGTAACACACAGAAGCAAAGATTCACATTTGATAATGTTACTTGTCAGTTGCGGTCTAAAGAGTTTCAGAATATTTTTGTGTTTTGAAATTTAAACCGTTCATTAGATCACCTCAAAGCATATAGGCACAATTAAAACACATATTGTAAATGACCATAAAAAGTATTCTAGGCTACTTCATACTTCTTCCCTATTTTTTGACATGTGTATAAATCAGTTACTATGCTGACTAAGATTCTACATAATACAGATACAGATACATTTCTTGCACAGAACTGTAAACCAGTGATTGCAATTGTTTTTGTTTTTAGGAGCACCTTGTCACCTTTCTCTTTAAGTGTTGTTACTGTATGTTAAAAGTCAAAAATAAATCTGCCAGGGACCATTGGACAGAAAATACTTAACTTTTGAGTAATACTTACTCAACATTAACATGTTGGGAGACTCACATGGTAAACATAGCTGTTTGTCCCTCAAAGGCAACTTTACCTTTGACACTTTGATAGACCTTGATAAGAGTTGACAGTGGAAACACAATGTGCGGTTTTCTCTGGGACCACTGGATGGGGCTCTTCTCCTTCAAGATGACTCAACTGAGTTCAAAGGCAGGAAACATGGTACCCAAGGCTTGTTGTTTTTCTTGATTTTATTTAAGTATTGCCTGTTCTGCACAACCCTCCAAATATTTTGCACATTTGTACACAAGCTACATCTCATCCACTTCCATAACAATACTGCACATCATTCATTTTATTTATTATTCCAAGTCCTTTGCAATAGTATACTTCATGTAGTATTTTCTGGTATATCCAGATTTCATGTAAATAATTGTTCTATATCTTAACGTATAATAGTTTCAATTGTTTTTATTTTATTTTGTAGTGGTTTTCTCTCGTACTTTTTATCTTCTTTAAATGTGTTTATGTATGCACAATAATACTTGGCAATTAACCTGTTTTTAATTCTGATTTCTAAAACTCATATTCGCCATAGCCTAAGGTTTTATGATGCTGTGAAATATTTTGTTATATTTTGTAAACACAGTAATAACACATTTAAATTCTTTAACTTATTCGGACCTTTGCCTGACTGAGTAATTATTGAAAGTAAAGTTTATAGAGGAAATTAAAACAGACATGCCATTCACACATGATATCAGTGTATTTTATGTATGATAAGCAGCAGCTCAGACCTTTTAAAGACCTTCTCGCACTGACGACCAGATAAAACTGTCAGTGAAACCTCCTTTGTTTACAGACTACCAGCCGGACAGATCTGGCTTCAAAATAAAAGTTAGCAATAAATGAGGCGTACATCAGAATATGTATATGAATCTTATAGGAATCCTAAACATTTTTAAATAAGAATAATGATCACATATTGCACAATTTATTTAAAATGTTTGTAATTGTTTGAAGTCACGTAGCCAATGCAAGGCGAGGCGGGTTCAGATAACCGCATGTGAACCCGATGGAGGTAGCTTACATTTACGTGACCGTATGCTCCATATTAGCCTCCTTTACAACACATGCATAGCCCAACAGGTACATTAAGTATGCGATTCACGTTTTATAGGCAAATGCAGTTCCACTATTCTCATTCAACACAAAATGAATGGTCTTAAGGGGCCTTCTTTGATTTGTAAATTAGGGCCATTTGCATATCCTTCTGTACAAAGATTTGAGCGAATTTGTTGTAGAAATCCTCTTTTTTGCTCTGAGTTTTAAAAAAATTATCTCCGACTAAATAGTGATTATTTCCACTTACCAGGGATGACACTGGTTAGCACTAGCTAACGTGAAGGGAGAGCTTTTATTCTGAGGTTTAATCCGGAAGTTCTATCATTTTGACTTGACGCAGGTTTGTGTGCAGCCCCTCCTTCAGCTGACCAGCGTGTGTTGCTCAGGTCTGACGGAGACAGCCAGCTGATCCTACCCTGGTGCAGAGGGAGAGGAGCCGGGACCACGCACCGCCTCCGCCTGCAGACACCGTCACGGGCCGGGGATGGCGTCGCTCGGCGCGGGGCTGCATATCGTCCGCAAGCGGGGAGCAGGCAGGAGCTCCGCGGTAGAGAGGAGGAATCTGCTCACGGTTTGCAGGTGAGAACCCCTTTCTTCAGGGAGGATGAAACTGCGTCTGACGGCGGATTTGATTATCAAATGATTTCAGAGCCGTTCGGTGTGTGGTTAGCTTGGGGAGCACATTAATGTTTAAATTATGACTTCATAAGAAAGTCATTCTGTCTCTGGATAAGATGCATAACACTATTATTGAAACAATGAACAAATATCGGCTGGCTGATCTCAGGTAAATTCTTTCATTTTGTTTGTTTTGTACATCATGTGCATCTCTTTCATTCATTCAAACACACAGATACACCTTCATGCCCACCAGCAGCAGCCTCCATTAACAACAATCACATTTCACTATGAATTACCCTTACTATCAGTCCACTGTAGGACAAAGCCCACGATTTTAGAAATACACACATTTTTTTTCTTGTGTTTGGGTTATTATACTTAACCATATCATATGGATCTTTTAATTTCCATCAGTGGTGATTTAAAGAGTGTTCTGCTCCACACTACAGGAATATAATGCAAGTAGATATTTCTTCTATTGCTTTATTGCATGAACTAAAGTATAAAGATATGTCAATGCCTAAATCCTAATTAGCTGGTCATAAATATATAGCATGGCTGACAGATGAAATGGATGCTGAGGTGTGCTCACACATGTCGCCTGCCTGTGTCTCCCCCTCTTCTCTTTGTCAGTTCATGTTAAAAGCGCTCTGAGTATTGATCTGTGGTCCTCTCAGAGCTGCTGGCACATGTCAGTTACCGACTGAGAGTCCCTGTGGTGCGCTTGAGACAGAAAAGCAGAAAAGGTCAGGGAATAGGGAAGATATGGAGCCAATCTTCTTTTCTTTTTTCAACCTCAAGAAAGTGTAAAGGTTTAGAAATAATACTGAAAATGCACCACCTGGTATATGCTCAGTTTACAGAAGAACATTTTCATGTTTCAGGAAGGTGTCAGATGTGATTGTGCCTTAATTAAGTTAAAGTAACTTAAAACAGATGCAGGGGTGTAATTAGATGCAGGAGCTACTAAATACTAAATACTAAAACTATAGTGTAATTCAAAGTCAAAGTCCACTTTATTGTCAAAGTTTCCACATGTGTTATACATACAGAAAATTGAAATACCATTTCTGGCAGTCCCACAGTGCAAATATATACAAGAACATAGAACATAAAAAGATAAGAGCCTAGAAAAAAAAGGGGGGTAAAAAGGGGTATACAAAAAAAAACCTACGTAATATATACATATGTTCGACTCAATCAACACAATTTGACGGTAGTGCAAGTAGTTCTTTAGTGCAAAAAATACTTTGTGCAAAGTAAATTTTCAGTAGCAGCGGAGAATACAAAGTGACTGGTGCTGGATGAGGGACGGGTCAGTGAGGGAGGGGGATTAATGTCCTGCATGTTGACCACTGTTTCTGCCTCCGCACCAGGCATCATCTTGCTAAATGGCACAAGTAGTGGAAGGAGAAGAGGCAGAGAAGTGATGGCAGATTGGCAAAACCAACAATGAAATATTGGTGGAGTTAAAGAAAGACTTGAACAAAATAGAAGCAATAAAACAACTTCTTACATATTCTTTCCATCTTTTGTTTCTACAGTTTTAGGCAAATAGGCCTGCTGACTTGTTTGTGGGGCTGTGATTAATGTCCCTGACCTTCCCTGTCTTTAAAAGCCTTCTCTGCTGCAATGGACATTTTCTTTAGAATGTTGCGCCAGTCAGCTTTTCCTGCATGTGTGGTGAAGTCAGCCTTACACTAGCTGCAGACCCTAATTAACCTTACAACTAATCTTGTTGATGTAGCTTTTCAATAGACATTTCGACATGTCACAGCAGGAATAGCAACAGTGAAATCAATAACATTAATAACTTCAATCCATTTGTGCTTTTCCTACAAAGTCAAAATGTCTGCTGTGAAAACAGTTTTAAAAAGTTGATCATTTATGGTGCTGTGCTGGAAGAAGATAGGTTTATATTTTGGTGTTAATCATAATATAAACCATGTCTCAGTTTTATTCAGGTGTTCCAGTATCATTCATCTTATTCATATTTGGACCTGTAGTCAAAATGTCTTCTGTGATAGAGACCTCCAATAAGTAAAATTAGGATAACGGTAAAAACAGACCAATTTAGTTAGTGCTATTTATTATAATTTAAATATCACTGTAAAGCCTTTTGGTCGACATCTGTGGTTCTTGAATTGTGATCTATAAATACATTTAATTTGACTGTTTCAACCATCTTCGTAGATATACATTTTCTAAGACCAATATGTGTAATGTGCAGTATAGTGGAGAACATTTTATGTTGTTCTTCAAGTCTGCTAACATTTGAATTGCAACAGCAAACATGTACAACAACACATTGCGTATTTGTTGTTTCTGTTCAAGTTTATGTCATATTTCAGGTTGTCAATGTACCAGATGTTTTCTGTGTGAATTAGGTCTGTGCAAATTCCTGTGAAGATAAAGGTTGTTTTTCAAAGTGGCTGAAATATACATGATATTTAATTAAATCGAAATCATGGAAATAAGATGAAATCTTCTTCAAAGGAAGCCTCTGTGGTCACCCTGCTGCTTAGCAACGACAAAGGGAGAGATGAAGTCAGATTATTTAGCTGACGTTAAGGGCTACAATCATTTGGCAGAATTTGCACAACAGACACACACACACACACACACACACACACACACACACACACACACACACACACACACACACACACACACACACACACACACACACACACACACACACACACACACACACATTGCAGCCTTGTCGATTAACTCTCCTTCCTGTCTCATCAGTTGAAACCATATTATACAGACCGTAGTTGCACACAACAAGAAAAATGAAAATGGGGATAGATCCATCACATATTTAGAGGGATGCTTACACAACCATAAGTTTTAAGGATTCACAAATATAAACAGAAATACAAAAGAAAAAAATGGTATTACTGAAGCAGTAGGGGCCAATGTATTCTGAATTTTCAGTATGTGTAACAAAAACACTGGATCCTACAATTCCCCGAAGTTCAACCAGCAGAATAATTACTTTGCCTATTTGGTAAATAGGTATAAAGTTGACCTTTAAGCTATAGGCCCAATAACTAATTTTAATACCACGATGTGCTTCTGATTTTTGTTTTTGCAGGTTTTCAGTGAAGACTCTGCTGGACCGCTCCTGTTTTGAGACAATAGACGACACATCTCCAGAGTTCGTTAACTTCGTTTCCATCCTGGAGCACATCCTCAGTCACCGACTCAAAGGTAAAAAACGTAAGCAATTCTCTGCTCATCGACATGAAGGTAATTTACCTACACATAGTGTGATGTTTAAACTGCAGAATTCAACATTATTTTTATGTATTAGATAATAATAATTAGAGTAAAGGGAAATGGAAAGAGAGAAGATATATAACACGTGATGATGGTCCTTAGCAGAAAATGATCAGCAGACATTGTTAAATGTGTCTTTATCAATTGATTAACCCTCAAGATGAATACAATATGACAGAATATGCACATATGGTGACTTGTCAGTTTGAATCACAAGCTCAGGTACAGTTTTAAGTAGTTTTCTATTTATATTTGACCCTTAGAACTTCATGTCAATTAAATGTATTTGCTGTGTAAAAAAAAAAAATATATATATATAACTGTATCCACTGACATTTGAATAACCTGTACCTAATAGCTTTGTGTATCTTTAAAGTTCAGAGCACTGAACCCCCCCCCCCCGTTTCTGTCTGTTCTTCTCTCAGGTCAGACAACTTGGTTTGGCTATGAGAGTCCTCGCAGTTTCTGGGATTACATAAAAGCCGCCTGCAGCAAAGTCCCTCATAATTGCATCCGAAGCATCGAGAGTATGGAGAATGTGCGATCATCGAGAGCTAAAGTGAGTATAAGAATTGATTTAATTACCCCGGGAAGCAGGAAAGATAATACCTTGAATATCCACAACATCAGAAAGTGTAATTCAATCAGAGGATTTGATGAAAAAATTGTAATTGCTTATCTTATATTGTACTTCTTAAATATTAAAATATATATTACACAGTAGTATTCATGTGTTACTAAACCCAACGTTCAAATTAATTCAGTCAATTAAGGCTGAGAAAATGTTTAAGCCCAATAACTTATTTGCATAACAAGCTTGAAATATACCTCTCATATATTCTCTTATTATAAGTAATCTGAGGCTTCTGTTTCAAGGGATGAGCTGTAAACAGTTTTGTAACAAAATAAATGAAACCCTATGGAAAACTGTTTATTTTCTTTAAGCATATTCAAGGAAGGGGTTATAATTTACCTACAATTGATTGATTCTGCTAACTTATAACTTAACATATGAGGGAATATGCCTCCCATTCAGTGAGTGGCCCAGCCCTTCTTGTTTTTCTGTATATGGTCGTCAGTGAAAAAGGATTGGACACCGCTGTTCTATGAAGATAGATACAAAACACACATACTGCATTACATTAAGAACTCCAATCGACATAAAACATGACTCAGTCCAACCCTGTTGGGAAGATAACAAACAATTGGAGCTATTATTTTTCTACAATTGGGCTGTAGGTGAGAAAACAGACACGCAAACACACTCTCAGGTCATGAACTCTTTGAGCCTCCACTAACAGCTTGATGTCTCTCTCTGCAGGGCAGGGCGTGGATCAGAGTGGCCCTGATGGAGAAAAGATTATCAGAATACATCTCATCTGCACTGAGGGACTTCAAAACAACCAGGTCTTAATGTGCTGTTCACACACTGTCCACACTGTTTCCCCTTCAACCATATGATGACGTACTATCAAATCAAGTGTATTTAGGAAGCTAATCTACAATATTAGCACGCTGCCAGATCATGTAGATCTTCTTACACTTGACCTCCAGAATTCTATTAGCACACATATGTTGTCAAGATCTGGAGGACTTGAATCAATGTCAATAATGTGCGCACATGTGTTGACTAGGAGGTTTTACGAAGATGGAGCGATCATGCTGGGAGAGGAGGCGGGGCTGTTAGCAGACACACTTATCGGACTCAACACCATTGACTTGAGGTACTCATAATAATCTGCTTTATCTCACTGTAACTCTTCAGTTCTGCTTTTTTTCTCTGTGGCATTATTGGCAAAGTGTCAATCGGAAATAGTCTAGTTGCCAGCTTAGGGAACCCGGAAATGGAGTACACCACAGTTTTACTATAAAAATGTATGCTAAGGGTCCCCAGCACATGGAAACTACCAGATGCTAACTTGCATATGTTGGACAATTTGCACAGTTAGCCTAATTTGCGTTAATTAAAATGAATGGCATTATAGCCTATGTGGACATTTTTCTGCTTAAAAGTGCAATTTTTTATTCTTAAAATATCAGAAATGGACTCATCATCCTCAATAACCCCCAAAACAACTCCAGAATTGTCCAAATTGACCAAGCTCTTTTTTTAAATGTTGTCCCCATATGGTCATTCATGCTAACTAATGCAACTTGTGCAAATTGCCCAACATATGCAAGTTAGTATCTAGCAGTTTCTATACTATATATTTTTAATGTAAACATTTGGTGTACTCAACATTTTCGGGTTCACAATAGGTGGCAACTAGACTAAAAAGTACCTATCACCTTAAAGAGCTGATGCAAACGGCTTTCATGTTAAAGGAGTTAAAAGGAGAATGTGAGAACGCAATGACAACCTGCTCCTCTTAACTGGAATCGAAATATGTTTTAGATGATATGTTTTATAACTGAAGAGGAACTAGGCATTTAATTGATCACTACATGCACATATAAGTGTGTGTCAGTCAATTTTGATAAGAGCTTACTTTCAACCACTGGTCCTCTCTGCAGGGTTTTTCGCCTAGGCCATGATTTTTATTGTTTCTGACTAATGCTTCAATAACACAGTGATTCAAGTACACTGACGTGTAGCATGCAAATGATAGGAGTTCTCAACGCAAAATAATGCAACTAGCAGAGAAGCAACGAGTGTCGCTGCCTGAACTGCAGTGCAACACTTGCAAACGTTGCAGAATTATGTGATAGTCTAAGACAAAAAGCTT
The DNA here is from genome assembly GCF_036324505.1 of Eleginops maclovinus. Classification (NCBI taxonomy): domain Eukaryota; kingdom Metazoa; phylum Chordata; class Actinopteri; order Perciformes; family Eleginopidae; genus Eleginops; species Eleginops maclovinus. The sequence goes on along the minus strand of NC_086351.1, from coordinate 11,461,478 downwards.
TAAAGAATAAATCATACGCCTAACACACTGCATTAGCAAAGAGGAACAATGATCCTCAGGAGTAAACTAAACGCGCTTAATGGGATATCTGCTGAACACTACAAACCATGTCCTCTAGAATAAATGGCAGGTAGAATCAGACATCTGCCTCACTGAATAGCTACAAATGTTTTTATTTTCTTCCAGTTTGTCCTAGATGAGATAAGACCAAAATATCTTGAATATGCAGGAAAAACATTTGCAGAAAAAAGCTGTTGATATTTCTTGTTTTCATCATTCTTAAATATCACTTACATAATATAATATATAGAGAATGTAGCTATTCTGGACCTTTTAGGAAAAAGGAACTGTTAAGGCGAAGATAAATAAATGATCATCTGACACCAGTCCACAGAAAAACAGATGTATTCAAAGAGATAGAAGTTAATTACAAGTATCAAATAAAAAAGAAATGTTTGTTCACTTATACTTTACTCTTGAATCATCAATGTTGCTCCACAATCGTTTTTTACAAGTTAAGTCTGTTAAAAATCTGGTAAAAGAACAAATGACTTAGATTTTCCATCCTGTCTTCTAGCTTCTGTCTGAAAGGAGAGGGTATGGACGGCAGCTGCCCCGTGGTGATCGACTATACACCTTACCTGAAGTTCACTCAGAAGTATGATAGGTCAAACAACATCCATCACACAGTTTGTTATCAGTGTACTCTATAGCAAAGGCCCGCAAAGTTATTTTGACTGCTATTTGGAAGGAATTTACTTTTCAAAGTTTTAAATATGATCTGCAATAATTCAGTTTTGGTCTAAGGGGTCACATTCACTGTTTGCACACCAATACTGGGCTGGATGTTTGCTAATATGATATGCGCTTTGCAGTGCAGAGAGCATCAGCAGTGACGAGGAGGAGATGAGGACTCTGGGGAGCAGCGGCAGTGGCAGTGAGAGCAGCACCCCCGATAAAACGGCCACCGCCGCCTCCATCTTCACAGAGCAGAGCAACTTGGTCAGCAAGTGCAAACGCTTTGAGCAGAAGTACCGAACATCACTGGAGCAGAAGGTTGTGTGTGTGTGTGTGTGTGTGTGTGTGTGTGTGTGTGTGTGTGTGTGTGTGTGTGTGTGTGTGTGTGTGTGTGTGTGTGTGTGTGTGTGTGTGTGTGTGTGTGTGTGTGTGTGTGTGTGGTGTGTGTGTGTTAATTTGACAGTTCTTTTGGGATAAAAGAAAGGGGGTGGTATATGCACATTTGACATTTTCCAGGATCATTAGAGGCTCGTAATGTTGAATGACTGTGAAGTGTGTTCTGTGTAGACTTGTTTTTCAATCAAACACACATTCAGCTTTATGTTATTTCTTTCATTTACAACAACTGTAATATTGCTTACCTCTGCACCCCAGCTGTTAATCTAGATAATGGTGACATTTCTTCTGGTTATTTTGTTTGCTTTAAGGCGAAAAATAACTCGGACGTGAATTTATACAGCAGTCCCTTAATGGAATTAGCAAAACAAATGGGAGAGTGAGTGTGAGTGTGTTTGTGTGTTTCAGGGTTACCTGGAAGAGCTGGTGCGTCTACGAGAAGCCCAGCTGTCGAAAGCCGTGTCTCATAACAAAGCTCTTCAGCAGAGCCTAGCAGACACACACCTCTCACACAATCTAGAAAAAGAACAGCTTGAGTACATCATACTGGAATTACAGAACCAACTGTGAGTCCATCCTGCTCTGTGTGTGTGTGGGGGGGTGGGGGTGGGGGTGAGGGTGAGATAGAGTTGTGTGTTCGACATTCAGGACACAGCAAGAAGCCTAGAGGCAGTTTGGTATTGGTGTGTTGTTCTTGGATCAATATCTGATTCTTTAAGCCAAGAGGAAAAGCTGCGTTTGTGTTGTTTCTTTCAAATTAATGTTCTTATCAGTGAAAAACCCTTTCTGTGTTTTGATTAGTAATTTACTGTAAGCTACAGAGTCTGTTAAATGAATTAGTGTCACGTTCTCTTGAAATTAAGCTGCAGTCTCAAGCCAGTGCGATGAGTCAGTGGATGTTTTCAAATGCAAATAGTGAGAAGAAAATAATTAGAGAGAACATTTACAGGTTGAAATGTTTTCAAGAGTTTCCAGGTGAAGTAGAATTTTGATCATTTGGAGAAATCTTTTCTAAATCTCATATATTTATTTTACACCAACACTTTACAAACTATCAAAACTGCTCCACCAGCTGGAAATCTGCTCGAAGAATCTTAGTCAACCCTGTCAGAAACTTTGTGAGTCAGCATACCATAATAACCATGTGAGGCTGTCCAACAACATCATCTCCGAGTCAAACAATGTCCTGAACAGCGAATATGAATTTTTGCCATCTGATCGGAGAAACAGGGTCCCTCGTTTTAATGAAGTCAGACTGAAGCACTCCTTTGTACACCAGTCAATTCTAACAGTGAATACAGAGCTGAATCCCAGTCAAATGCATGCTTAAGGGTCTTGAGCATGTCTCTCGTAGTGATGGTGATGTTGTATTAAGTGTTTGTTTTCTTGTATTGTGTCTTAATATCTGTCCTTGTTAATGTTGCAAATGGAGCTGCTGTGAGGCAAGCCAAATTTCAGACTTGATCTGACCATTAAAGTATTATCGTATCGTACCAAGGAGACCTAAAATCTGGTAAATGAATAATTGAAAGAACATATGTTCTGGTACATTTTATTTTTGATGATGCGTCTCCTTATTTTTAGTTTTTACTTTGAGAATGTATTTAGTGTATAAGCTGTGTGTAACTGTGCCAGTTATTGTCTTCAGGACGGTGCTGAAAAACAATGATTTGCGGTCCCGACGAGAGCTGACCGCTCATCTGACCAATCAGTGGCCATCTCCTGTCGCCTTGGATACCAACGCCGTCGCCTTGGACACGCTGCTGTACAGGAAGAGCACGGGACAGTGGGAGGAGTATGTACATGAGTTCACATCTTCCAGTGTCGTTATTCACACTGAATTTGTGAACGTTCAGAAACATCTTTTGCTGTTGTTCGAACAAGGAGATGTTGCTTATTTATCTTTGTCATTAAGTTAACTATTAGTAGAAATGAAGGTGCTGTCCTGAAATGTCCAGTTTCTCTTATTTGTTATTTAGTTAAGAAACTTTCCTGACAATGCCCGACTGTTAGGTATCTTTGGGAGCAGGTTAGTTAATACTAACTCACTCGAAATTATGGCTAGCATTTACTGCAGCAAAAAGATGGAAGTAATTGGTGTGGTGCATATTAAGACACAAATATCTGTGAGTAAGTCACAGATATTAAATCACAAAAACTGTTCCTCCAATTTATTGTTGGAAATAGGAAATATGGAATGGGGAAAAATAAGTTAATTTCTTCTAATTGTAGTTTTTGATAGTTTGTGAATCAGGGATCAGCAACTGTTTTTTTAACATTACTAAAATTACGATTACATTTCCTGTTTATTGTTTCAGCCCTATCTTTTCCATATCTATACTGATATTCTGTCCTCTCATTGCAGGAAGAGTTTCCAGAGTCTGGAGCAGCTGTCTGCTGACATGAGTCTCTCTCAGATGTCTCTTGACCCATCACACACTCCGAGTCTGGAGGCCAGGCCCCCCGGCACACTCTGGCCCCACCAAGGTATGAATCTTCTGCAAGTAAGAACTGTTGTCTTGGAGGGTGTCAGCTCCAATGTGAGTATTAATTATGTGTATCTTGTGAATCAGGTAAAGAAGAAACTCCATCCCTAAGAGGTCTGTGCGGCTCCCTGACATCGGTCGCGAGCTACAAGTCTCTGGCTAGCCTGAAGTCCAGCGAGTGTTTGGCCAGTCCTGCAACAGAGATCAGCAGCCCAGGCTTCACTCCTTCATAATTAACGGAGAGCGAAACAAAAACAGATCTCCAGACAATCCAGGAACTCTCTTAATTTAGGTCAGGTAGTTTTTTAGACATTTATTTTCTGTATGTGGAGCACAGCGCTTTAATAGAAAGAAGTCAGGTTTGCAATCTGGTGTAGCACGTTCACTGAATTGTGTTAAAAATGAAGAGCTGCACCGTCAGGCTGAAAAAGTCTTTAATATCAACGTACTATCCAGCAGAAACAACTTCTGACTCTCAATAGAGATTCTGCTTCTGTTACTTCACCGATCTGTGTTTGAATGTTATTGAATTATTTTTTGTGGAACTTCTGTTTTTGTTCCCTTTTAGAGGAAATAAATGAAAACAATAGCAGTTGATGTAAGAATTGAAAGGTTTGCCGGTATCACAGCATGCAAATTCAGTATGAAAATAATGAATATAGATCAGAAAACACAAAATACTGAAAGCATCAGTCCGTGTTGGCACACTATGAATAACTTCCAGCAGTTAAAAGGGTCTTTTATTTTCTGTGCTGCTACTGCCGATTATTTAATTGTTTTTTTTTTATCAAGTAATCTCTTTGATTTACAATGAATGTACCCTCACTTTTGTCAGATTCAGTTTAAAGTTTTACTTTATGCCATCTCACATTTCGTGTCAGGTGTGAATATGTTCTATTTGATCATTGAAACTTTGTCAATGTTGTGCAAATTGCAGTGTCACAGGGTTTTGTTCTCAGGTAATGATCCCTAAGATTATAATTCACCCTTCACTTCTGGGTTTACTTTAAAGTTCAGCTTTATCAGACACAGAACCTTCCTTTTATTATTAAAATGTAGTACTTTGATGGCTAGTTACCACAAATAGGTTATTCCTAAAACTCTATGTAAAGACGTTGTTAAAAATACCTTGCACCAGATATCTCCGTGTGAAAGTGAATTAGAAAAATGTGATTTGTTTTGTTAGCGACTAACCGTATACCTCAACACTGAAATATGTTTTTGCCTTTAGCTCGTTCCAGCAGTCATTTGCACAGACATGCAGCAGATGTTTTATTGGATTTATTTGCCTTTTTATCCTTTGAATAAACTGCTCTTACTCAAACAGTGATACGAAGTCAATGAAGGAGAATGTCTAAAGAATATCATGTATGTATATTTAACATTTGAGACGTAACATTTTCAGAAAGTTTACATGATTCAGTCCTCTTTCACAGGGTCTTCAAACTGAAAACAAACTCACAGCTTCAAAATGGAACGATTTTGGCTTGTGTATGGTTTGCTTTTGTGTCACACGTATCCACAGGTCACAGGGAATTGGAAAAGAAGTGCAAAAACATGGAGATCTGTTTTCTGGGACTGGGGAGGATACTGTGACTCAGCGTGACACAGGAATAAAAAGAGAATAATCTTTCATCTCTAATAAAAGGACTTCAGGCACAGTGCACTCGAGCTTATAGAAATTCATATTAACAAAACTGGGGGGCCATCTGCTGGCAATTAATCGAAAAACCTTTGATTTGAAAACTGATGAAAACATTATTTCTTTTCATTTGTACACACAGGATATATGGCATCAAACCTAAAATCATAGAATGATCAATTATAAATACTAACAATAATTTAATACAAATCTTCTTACTAAGAGAGTAGTTCATAATTTTGTTCATTTACATTTCAACTTGTTTTTAGTTTGGCAACATGTGCATTCCCCTCCTCCAGGTAAACTCTAGCAGTAGTGCTGTTTGGTGTGGAGAGAAATGACATGGAATCTATCAAGTGTTATTGTCCTGCTGTGGCCTGAGTGTCCTCTCCTGGTTGTGTTTGCGGAAAAAGGCTTTTCCGAACTCATAACTGCTGATCATGATGGCGCAGGCCGGAGCCACTTTGATCAACCTCGGGATGAAACCTGGCACAGAGATGACAGATCAGAGGAGCGATTAGATGCCATGTAGTCAGACATATCTATAATGATTCACAAAACATCACAGAAGTATCTACCTGCAAACAGTCCACCAAACCCGTCCTGTGCCACAATCCTGCTCATCACGCTGAAGGTGGAGGAGGAGACCTGACATGACACTGGAGAGACAAAGATAACAGTCACCATCAAATGACTCATTAACTGAATTATAAGACGGACCTATGTTGTTTCAGTAAAATAGAACAGCCTTTTCTTTCTGTCAGGTGAGCTCAGGGTTTTTACTCGTAGTAACTTTGTGTATGAAAAAAGTATTGATTCCACAATGGCCAGTCCTTTGTGCTAGTATACATCAGGCTCCTAAGTAAAGCTTGACCCCGACATAGACCTGCATAGACATAGACCTGCCCAGGGACGATGCAATTTCTCAGTTTCAAAACAGAGCCTGAAACAGTTCTGCTGCACAAAGAGTTTTTAGCAAAGCTATATTTAAAATCTTGTCCCCAAATGGGCTTTTATATCTGTTGGGGTTTGATGTGATTCTTACTTTGGACTACTCGTATATTTATATAAATTTGTAAATTGATTGGGACTTGGATTGAGACTTTTTAAATCGACAGATGAACATATGTCCACTCACTACCTCACAAAAAGATCCAGAGCCGCTATCAAGGGAAAACCACCCATTGTTTTACTTTATCTTCATTCAGATATCACATTTTTATTCTTAAAATAAGTTTTAATCTGCACTCTTACCTAAATCTCACCCGTGTCTCCTCCTAATTGCTGTTGACTTATTTTCCAGGGTTTAATAAAGTTTTATCTTATCTTATCTTGTATTTTTTCTACTGAGAAAGAAGACTGTCTTTAGGAATCAAATGTGGAGAGACAAATGCAGTAGTAACACCTCGGGTCAAACCTATCCCTTGTTGGGAATCCACTGACGTACAACATTGGGCAACTTTAGTAACATTGAAAAATTATAGCAAAAACAAAAAGAATATCGCCATAATTACAATTCTTTGCTTGTAGCTCTCCCAGCTCCACCTGCCTTCTCGTTTTGACGACATCAAAAGGTAAAGTCACAATGGACGCAATCTAAGAGAAATGGAAACATTTTGAAATGATCAGATTATGTTTTACTTGTATTAGATTACAGTTTATTATATTTGGTTTCTGTTTATACAGGTTGAAAAACAGATGCACTTACAGAGCCAGACATCGCTCCTGATACAAAGGTAATGGTAAAAGTGGGTTCTCTGGTGTTATAGCGCTCACACAGCCAACTCTTGCCCTTCTCGTAGTTGTACCAGTACATGGCTGAGAAAGGCACGTCTCGGAGGAGCGTGGGCCCCAAACCTCTCCACAGAGACAGCCAGCCCTCTGACTGCACTGCAGAGCGGATGCAGTCACTCAGCTCCCTGTACGACTGTTTCTGAGATTGCAGCTTCGTACGGATCAGCTCCAGAGGGCTGATCACTGTCGCTGAGCCCACTGACACACACAGGGAAAACAGAGAGGAGAAGATCAAAGCACGTCTTCTCTTGCTGCCAGAGTAAAATAGGACAAAAATCATACTGTTGCAGAGAAAAATTATTGAAATGCACCAGGTGAAAATGACATTAAAGACTACGTTTCACCAGTGTGGAGCATTTTTATTTGAAAAGAGTAGTGCATGTCTTTATCAAACCTGAGCCATTATTGAAACAGAGTCATAATGAAAAATGAAATCTGCTGATTAAACCACAAGCGTAATTTAAATACAGCAATAAGGTTACCATTCTGAAAGGGACTTCAGTGACTCAAAAGATGCCTAAATTGTTGTTAAATAGATGTGTTCCATTTTGTAAACACTAATTAGATGTAGATGATGAGCAGTAATTGATGATGAAGCTTTAAATAGAGCTGGTTCTGTTCTCTTCATGTGACAGCGGTCAGCTCACCTCTAGCGATTGCACCTGCCAAGAGAGGAGCCTCCTGAGCGTAGTCTCCCATCCTTACCCGCAGCGCTGAACACAGCTGGTCGTAGCACGTGAAGTAGATCACTGTAGCTGGGACTGCCATAACACTGAAGAAAACACATATATCCACATATAATACTCAAGTGTTCCAAGCAGGGAAAAAGCTGCTACAAAAACCACATCACAAGTTAATTCACCAAGAGAATTATCAAAGAAAAATCCATAAACATCCATTAATAACACTTATTATAAATCAATCTTTGGTAATCAGCCCTGTGAGACCACCTTATGGTATGCCACTAATTGGTACAACTCTAAAAAAACAAAAACACAAGACTTCAAACTCACAGGGTTGGAGGTAGACCGCTCCATAATGCCTTTGTTCCTTCTTGACGCACTATCTTGATGAAGGCATCCTGCAGAGATGTACAGTGTGGAGTCAGTGTAGGGAGACAAACAAGCTATGGCACTTGGCAAATTAAGGCTACTAATGTTTAACTGTGGTAAAAACTCAATGGTTGACATGTGTTGGCTATCTGAAACGTTTACCAGTGTGCCATTGAAGTGACTGGGGGCTTTGTACCAGGCCTTAGAGTTTCCATTTTCACACACGCATATGTGGTCCATCAGTCCATTGCAGTAAACAAAGCATTTCCCTGAAAGGTATTAACAAAAGACAAACTCATGTGATATATAAACCAGCACTTTATTAACCATAACACTAGAGCAACACAGTACATTCATTATACCTTTGGGGAAGGGGTTTTTCTGAGCTTGCAGTCTGATCTTCACAACGTCCAAAGGAGTAACTGTAAAAAGAAATAACCTCCATGGGTGAAATTAGGCACTTGTCCTACCTCCACCCTTTGTGGATCAAGATAATATAAACCGAAGGATTTAACATGTAATCCATTTAAAAATGACAATATGTTCTTATAAATTAAACCACATAACACAATATTAAGACATTTAAATACAAGCCCTACATTGATCAAATCAAAATGCTGCTGACACAACTGCATGAATGATATTAAGAAAGATTTTGAATGCAGGACCTTCACTTGTAATGCTGCCTATAAACTGCAGTACTACATTTACTTATGGCAACACCCTAGTTCTTAGAAATAAAAATGAGTATGTAGTTTCTCACCAAACAGAGATGTGAGGATGGCTCCTGAGCAGGACGCCACCATCTGCTGAAGAGGGGTAATGCCATTAATGGCTGTAGGACTTGGACCACTCATAATGTCTTCTTTAGAAACAACACAAATATACAGTTTGACATTAGACGTATTTTAATATGTAAATAGGCTATCAATTACACTTTGCAAAATGAATGAATAAGCAGCTACCGAAAGGTCAGCCTTAGTACGGTATTATAAAAAATCATTGCATGTGTCGTAACATTACATGGAAGCAGCTCCCTAGATAACCAGAGTTAACTAATCACTGAAGATAGCTTGTTAACTTTACCTGCTACAGTGTCTATGTGTTCACGAATCCTCCCATGTAAAAACACACCACTCTCAGGCTCAAAATAAAATAACTTAAATACGTGTGTGAGTTCAGGGGCTGTAACCTTAGCTAGCTGTTGAGTTTACGAAAACATTGCATGGTGACATTTTCTACGCAATACGCATTTCAGCAGAGCACATTCTTGAACTTTGCGTAATTGTACGATGCACGTAATGCGATAATTTATGTTAAAATAATTACAAATATAGTGTATAAAATGTATTTATTAATGAAAACATGTTTATGTTGAATTTCTATGTATATATATGTTGTTTTCAATAATGTGGAAACATCACATATAAACAGAAATTGTGTATTTACCTATTTCCTGCGTTGCCAGGTTTGACGAGTTTCCGAAAACAACACAACTACTGAGTTTCTCGAAACTATGGAAATTATGTTCCTTAAAGATAAGCGGATTATTTTTAAGGATGCTATCTGATTGAAATATATCAGCAACACATCTGTGAGTAATACACTGAGGAATGTGTGATTCTGTGGTTATGGTGAACCGAAAGTGTCAGACATGGCAACTCATAATTTCTCTACCATTGGATTTAAAGCGGGAAATAGATGTTTTGTAAAGGAGTGATCTGAAAAGTTGACTCCAGCTGTATAGTTGTTAAAGCTCCTGACAATGGATACCCTGCTTTATCAAACACGCTAACACAGGCGTCGTATTACACGAAGTAATGTAACGTAAGTTGAGCTAAGCACCTAACCGACGAAGCTGTCTTTCCTCCGGGGAAACGTTATCGTTACACTGTATGCCTGAATTTAAACAATAACGTTACCGTCAGTTAACTTAGTTTACATTTCAATAGGGAAAGCCCAATAACGTGAGGCTATTGCTACAATACTTATATTTTGTATTCATTCAGCCTTTCTGCCTTGTGTTAATGTTCTTTGTAAATGACCATGTCTTTGTTTACACACAGGGACCATCAAGGACTTTCTGGGACGTCTACTAAAGACAGGAGGGCAACAACAACAACTTTTTTTGTCAATGAAAGAGAACAAGATGAAGCCGAAACACACCCACAGGCATACAGAACCCAACTGGCAAGGTAATGTTTAATGTTGTTATCATCATCTTTATATAATATTATAACATTTTATATTCTACTGTTTTACTTTAATATAAATACTCATACCACAGTGTAGAAATATTGTGTTGCAAAGTAGAAGCCTTGCTTTCAGAACCTTCATTTGTAGTAGGTAAAAGTACACAATTATAAGCAGAATAAATTCTCCCTCTTTAAATTGAATTTATGTTACAGCAATGTATATCATATTATTTGAACTGATTATTTAACATTTAAGCAGCATGTGATGTGAATGTGACCGCTAGTGGTCAGACAAATTTAGTAGTATAAAATAGCAATGTTTTCCTCTGAGATTAAGTCTAGTAGAAGTTGGAAATTGTTTATTTCTCATCTGAGATCTACAAGGGACCTGTCTGCCTCCCCCTCTCATCTGTGAGTTTACGGACTGCCTTTCAGGGAAGGGTGCCGGTAAAGCTGGTGAAAAGGCAACGCTGAGCCAAGCTCAGCCAACATGTGCGTCCTCTCCTGCTCAAGTCAAACCTTTTGCTGGGAAAGTGTTTTACCTGGATCTGCCTTCAAACAGAACAGCAGAGAAATTGGAGGGTGACATCAAAGACCTGGGAGGGGTGAGACTAAACACATTTCCCCCAATTTCTATATTTTTTGGGGATAAGTTAACATTCTGGTACTATTTATGATGATTGCAATAACACAGTAGGACCTGGTGTTGCTTGACGTTTGTCAATATTATAAGCAACACGTGTTTTGGTTTTAATATTCAATTTAATACCAATTAATTTTTTTCATTTAGAAGCTGCACTTTTGAAATGTTGGCTGAATATAGACAGGGGTAAAAGAACATTGTAGTTTAAGTTTAATAGGACAAACTCTCAAGTTGAATCAGGAAATGTTATTCAGTATTGGATTGCCTCTGCTGTGGACATGTTCAGGTTATTTTCGAGAAAAGTATTGAGGTTTGGTGCCAAACACCTTAAGTCACCACAAGCAGAGTCTGTGCGTCGCATTTGTTAAACAAGGTGGTATAAATGTCTCAAGGCTTTCCCCCAAAACAGTTTTTCTCTCGTTTGTCACTCAGACTGTTGAGAAGTTCTTCAGCAAAGAAATCAAGTATCTGGTGTCCAACAAGAGGGAGGCTAGATATGTGCATTGCCTCAGGAAGGACTCTCCTGTCCCCAGCCCGGTCTCTGGCCCGAGTTCACCTCACCCTCCACCAAAGCAGCACCAGCCCGGCAGCCACGGGGACAACATGAAGAGCAAGTCTCAGGGCCAAATGGATACTGTGAGTTCACCTTTTGTGGTTCAACTATAGTGCAGATGTGTGGCCTTTGTCACTTCTTAACTTTTGATTTTAATTCTAGATATTTTTTCTGGTTATGTCATATATATTTAAATTTTCTTTTCTTTTTGTCTTGCAGTTTATTCCAAGTCGGGGGAAGTCTTTGGTAGAGAGAGTGGTGAAAGGGCAGGTTTGTCAGGTCCACACTATTGAGTTGGAGAACTTTAACCACCGTGTGTCTTTTCTGTGCTAATACACTTTTGTTTGTTTTTAGGAGAGGGTGAAAATGAACAAGATCCTGTCAAATGCTCTGGAGTGGGGTGTGAAAATTATTTATATAGCTGGTATGTTGTTTTTAATAATGGTAGATGTAATGTATGATGTATGTATAATTTCAAAGATAAGAAATTGTGTTTTTTGTCACGCAGATGTAGTTTCATATATTCAGAAGAAACAAAAGAATTGCAACAGGCAGTGTTCTGCTGCCAAAACAAGTGTAAGTGTACAGGTTCAAATTCTTCAATGCATCCTTTAGTTAAAATGTCTAACATTTTTATTGTTAAAAAATAGTTTGGGTTTAAACTTGTAGAACTGTTTTCAAAAGCTTTTTCTGCAAACTTTATAGGTCAAAGCTGGGTCAGCAGCAAAGCAAGGCTTTCAGAAATGCAAAGGTAAATTCAATGTTCTTATTACCCCGTCCTTTTTAAGCAGAGATGTTGTCCCTTGTTTTAATTTTTTTGTAAATACACGCTTAAACTTAAAATCACCAATGTTTGTTCCAGGAGGGCGGATCAGTAAACCGTTCATCAAGGTTGAGGATTCAAGCAGGTAAAGAGACAGTTTATAAAAAGATGCTTACATCCCCCTCCTTTCTTTGGGTCATATACTTCTTTTGACAATTAAATGTTTCTTTTTACCTCCTCAGGCATTACCGTCCAATCTGCCTCACTATGCCAAACATGCCGGAGTTCAACCTGAAGACTCTTCCTCCCTGTAGTCCCTTCTGTGTCGACGACAAGCTGAATCCTGGGATTAAACAGCCGGGACACAGGTATGGTGTTTCTTCTCTGCGTTGCTCTAAGCTGATGTAATGTAGTAGCTCAGCGTGTCAAGCTTTCACAAGGACTACATTTAAAGCATTTTAACTACATAAACAAATTCCCCTGAAGGAGCTTCAAAGTCATTTTAACTAACTTACTTTTTACTCAGCCCCTTATTTTTCAGTTCTCTTCATTATCAGCACTGTTAAGAGAAAGAGCTGATGTTCTGTTAAGGATGCCTGGTCTTAAATAATTGTGTTGGTTTTAATTTATATTGTGTGGTGGAACCAAAGACGAACTCTCAATATTTTGGTGAGACACAAGTCATCGCATTTCTTCCACCCTTCTAAAAGAAACTGCGCAGAGATTTTAGTTGGCACTGCTGCAGCCACCTTTCAAGACTGAATCAAAATGCAGCGCTCCAAACTGTTTTTATTTGAAGTTTGGTTTTATTTGTGCACCCTCTGGGAACAGAGTTGTGAAAGCGTCAGCCAGCGAGGAGCGAGCAAACGGCCGAAAGAAGAACCGAGACAAGAAACGAGGCGGCTACTGCGAGTGCTGCATGATCAAATATGAGAACGTCTCAATGGTGAGTTATCACGTGTAAAAGAAACGCCTTTCAATGCAATACAAATACATTCATGTATTTGAATGCCACCTTAGCCTAAACACATTCAACACAAGCCATTTATGTTTTAATTACTGCTATTTAGGTCATTGCGGTATGGGCTTATACCGCAGGGCTTACTATTTATACAAAATGTGCCGACAATATGATGTAATAAGGACATGAACAAATGACATTTGAATTAGAATAACGAGTAATATAAATATTGATGCTTTGTATATGGCCCTGTGTGTAGTTCATTTGAATCAGACTGAGAAACAGTTGTTCATTCGTCTCCAAACGGTCAGGTTTTTTATTAATGGAATATTAAGAAAACATTTGCGTTACTGCTATCATGTTTTTCCCTCTACCCATTTGTGTATGGATTGTTCATGCATTGGAGGGAAATTGTGTGTAGTAGCCTCCACTTCTGTAATGTTGGATTATTAAACTGGCTGATTTTATTTTGTTCAGCATCTCAAGAGTGAACGTCACAAGTCTTTCTCCAAAGGCGATGAATACTCGGTGGTGGACAAACTGGCGTCGACCCTGCACTGCGACTTCATCCCCATCAAAACTCAGGTCAAAAGGTAATTTGATCAAACTCCTTTTTAAACTTATACCAATATAATATAACGATATAAACTCAATGTGTTTTTGACAGACTGGGATCTTCTGTCTTTCTATTCACTCTACTCATGGAAACTTGTCTTTGATTTTTTTCAGACCAAAGTGCAGTGTTTCCTCTGTTCTCTTTGTTCCCGGGCCCTGTGGGAAAACTGTACTGAGACACAAGACGGATCTTGATCCCACAGAGATTATTAAAAAAGAACAGCATCAGACAGCTGATGGCCACCAGGGTTCTTATTCAGGACACACTTTAAAAATCAGACCAGTTACTGATACTGCTCCTCTGAATCACTTTGAGGGGGAGAGGAGGAACAATAACTCAAACTCTGACAGATCAAAGCACAAATCTCTTGCACGTAAACGGCCGTGCAGACCGAATTCTCTGACTTTGTGCACTCAAAAAGCAGAGCTGACTCAAAATGATCAGCTAAATATGGAAACAGCCCCCTCTAGAGGTGAATTTCTACCCTCTATTCCCTCCAGAGAAACTCGGGACAACAAGGAGGACCCAACAATATCTCCACACACGAACAGCTCACCCTCTCGCCTCCATAATGTCAACATGCAGAATGAAGGTTCTTCAAAAAGCCTTGATGTTAACGCTCATCAACTAGAGGAGTCTGATAAGAAGCAGGCTGCCCAGGAAGGAAACATATTGCCCGACAGAATGACTGGAAACAACCTCTCAGAAAGGGAAGAAATGAGCCTTCCCTTACCGAGCTTCTCTCCGGTCCGGAAAGTCCAGAGGAGGGTGAGAGTTTATAAACGCAAAAGACGGAAACTGAACACACACTCTGAAAGTGTAAAGCTAAGTGACATCCCCGACAACTCCATGCTGAAATTTTTTCGGTCAAGTGATGACATGGATGTGGAATTTCTGGGGTTTGAGGACTAGTAGGGGAGAAGCAAATCGACAGAATGAACTGGACTATTACTGCCTTTTTAAATACTTGAACCATACTCTGTGCTGTGGACTATATAATGCACAGGAATCTCAGTAGGCGGATTGATCTGATTTTGTTTTGTCAGATATAAGGCAGCTACAGATGTGCTGTGTTGTTTGTTTCCCCAGCATTGTGTAATTTGTAAAACACTTTGTGGTGGCTTTAAAAGGAAATGTTGGGAAAATTGTTTTAAAAACTGTTTTGGAATTTTAAATGCTAAAAGTCGGACAGGAGATACGGACATTTTATCAAACTGAAATATTGTCTTTATTGTAACATTTGTCAAACATTTAGTTAAAGTAACAAAAGATTATTTTGATATCCAGTGTCAATCCTTTTCAAACAACCAGACTATTTCTATAATATCTTGTCAAATATATATAGTTAGAACAAATATTAACAGTTAAATGCTTTAACCTGAATTCAAATTCTTAAAACTACTTTGTGAAGAAAAATAGGATGGCATAATAATATGCACATTTTACTTTGAAGTATCTATTTGCGTACATGGCCTTATTTTGATCAATCATAAAATACAATATCAGTAGATTTTTTTTCACTTCTTGACGTATGTGTAATATTTGCAAATGCACCGCAAGTTTGGCCATAAACCTTAATCCACCGTCATACGGACATTCTTCTAGATGCAATCAATGAAATAAAATGCCACCTGAAGATGTCACTGCTCTGCAGAAGAGGAGCAAAGCCCCAACACCTTAAAGTCCCATGCAGTCTCTACTTCCAGTTGTTTCCCATGAATATTTTTCATGGCAATTGAGCATTTATGTGAAAAAGGCTGCTTAAATCAAAAATAATTTTCAATAATCTGAATAAAGATGGCTTGATTCTTCTCAGATATGTGGAACTGATGTTTTTGTATTTAAAATACAGATACTGGTTGCATATGTATTTCAATGTGAATCTCCCGTAGGTTAGATGTGTGGTATTGACATTATAGGATTATTCCTAAGTGCACTTTTCATGACCTGCCTTCATGTGTTTTTCTGATGCATTAGCTCTACCAGCGTCTCTTTGCCCTGCATTTAGTGCATTAGCATAGAGTCCTTGTGCTCCCTTATGGCTCTCTTAGTGAAGCACGGGGTCAAATGGGAGTCTCTGTGCCACTGACATAAGAAAAACAGCAATGCTCGGAGGTGTACAGAAAGTACAGCTGCAAATAAAATTACTATAGCAACACTGAATAGAGACCGTCATTTGATTCTCCTCCAAATACTACGGATATGAATTACTTAACATCCTTTTTTGATCACACTGTACCACCTGTTTCTGCCATAAAAATAACCTGTATACCACATATTACAGGTACATCCATGAACTATACACAGTTATGTTTTCCAGGGTTGACGGGGCTTGAGTTTATATACATTCATTATAGGGTGTCTGTTCTCAACCCATAATAACATTCACTTTTTCTAAATTCTTCAACCTTGATGTAACATTGTGCCATATTCTAAGTCTTTGTCCAGAGCCACACCCCCAGCTCTGTTAGTAAACAATCCTCATGTGTCTGGGGCTTTCTATTTTTATCAGCTCATTAACTCTGCAATATTTGCTGTGTGTGGTTCTCGGTCAATCACACATCAGTATTGATGAACGCTGGTGTAGGTCTTGTGTTAAAGTAACAGCACATTTTGTTGATGCTGCCATGTGTCATCAATGTTAATGTTTTGAATGAGAAGCCTCATAAACATGTTGTTTGGCCAAATTGGAAAATATGAATCCACAAAAACAAATCTGCAACAGAAACACATTTCCTGTTATTCATACATGGCACATGATGGATTGATTCATGGCAACTCCAGGCAGATTTGGGCAGGAATGGCGCTCCTGCACATCTTTTACATGGAGGAAGGTGGAGGAGGCGGGTGTTGATCATCCCGGAAAACCGGGCACACAGCTTCACTCCATCCTGTCTCTACTGCTCGCTCATATTTATGCATTAGGCGTTTCTGCAGTGAGCCGCTGGATATTGATGTGTTTTAAGGAGGTGTCCCTAGTCCTCCCCTCCCTTACACCCTCCCCTCTCCCTCCCTCTCTTTCCACCGTGCTGCTGCTTCGCGGGGTGTCGGTGCGCTCAGACGCGCTCGGCGTTCAGACTTGTAAGGACCCTGATGGCCACCAACCAGAGGGACTGCGCTAACCAGACGACCAGCCCCAGCTTCAAGCTCCCCTAGC